>NW_015505636.1:521635-537827 GCF_001515645.1 Sinocyclocheilus grahami
TTTTTTTTTATTTGTTTATACTTTTTTTCTATCATTTTTGTTGCTGGTTCTCTGTTGTAGTCAATTAATAACTCACTGTAAGGATTATATTTTCACAAATGTTAGCCTGCAATGTTCTTTTGAAGTTTGAATGTGAAAAAAAAAAACCTTCGCGAAATAAATACAACATTTGTGAAGAATATCATTTGGAAATCGACAGCGAATGGGGACTGGCTGTTGTTACAATTTCTGAAATGACTGTAAAAGTATCATAGTGTATTCCAAGTGCTCTGAAGCTATACGATAGAGGAACTGACGATCTTCACATCCACCCTGTCTTCACGAAAGAAGAAGTGAAGTCCTATTCCTGAAATAATTGTGCTTTTGAGTGGTGTTTTTTTTTCCCCCCGGTGAATCTGTTGAACCGGTTTACAAAAGAGGAGTACATTTTACAAATCGGATTGATTTGTTAAACTTAATGACTTGAAGATTTTTATAGCTCACTTGAGGAGAAAATAATCAATTTAGGTCTGATCGTCACACTAAGCTATCGCATGACTTTAGAAGACTTATATTGTAGCAAATAAATCGCACCGACCACATTCACAGTGAATTTATGTACTATTCAGTGTAATTTCTTGGCCAAGACCATGCAAGATTTGTCATATGGAACTGAATCAGAGCAAGTAAATGATTAAACCTCTGGGTTAGCTCATGCTTATACTTTGTACACGATTAGCCTGATTGTTCATTAAGCTTCATAAGTTCTTGTCAGACGAACACTGCGGCCATGAATTCATCCCGTTGTAATGTTGTAACGTGAACACTAGGGTGTAATGAAGATCATGTTTTGGCTCTTCCACAGTCTTAATTCTTGCTGTCGGCTTATTTCTTTTGATTGCACATTATCCTTCTCCCAGAATCCACCTACACGTTCTCTTCCCTCTTTTTCTGCTCCTCTCCTCCAAAGCAGAGCTGGCAATGGCAAGAGTTGCCAATGCAAAATAAATCCATTTTGATGTTCCTTACAGCTCTCTTCTTCTCTCTCCCTCTCTCAAGTATGCTCTGGCAATTCAGTTATGTTTAGAGGAGCTCTGGTGATTCATGCAGTTCAAGATATTCACCGTGCCCTATTTCTACCTCTCCCTCCTCCCCTCGCTCGTCTAATGAAGTTAGTGTGTGTATGCAGCAGAGAGAAGTAGATTAGAGCTGAGGTGATGAGGCAGAAGGGGAGCCTCAGTCCTCCTGTACGCAGACCCGAGGAGGGGCTGCTGGGGTCAGCCGGGATGAATTCCCTCTGCTCCTGAGGTGGAGATCTAATTGATTTTTGTACCCTGAGCCATCTGGCTTAGAGTAAGTGTGTTTCATTGTGTGTGTGTGTGTGTGTGTGTGTGTGGAAGACAACAGATCACTTCTTGAATCTGGTTTTGGGCTCAAATTTGTTATTTAAAGCGCACTGAATGCATACTACTCTTTCTGTGGGGGATTCTAATTGAATCATTATGTGCTTGAGCATGTCTTTGACATCATCACTAAAAGTCATCTGCGTTACCGAGGACAGACGATATCATCAGTAGGCTATCTTCATTTCGCCTGAGAATATGTTCACCGAACACAATAACCAAGGTGTCTCATGCTGTTTTTTTTTTCATTTTAAAATGTATTCTTCAGTGACAAATAAAGATGTCTGAGATGATAAAAAGCAAAAATCTAATTTAAAATGAAAGTGGCTAGTATTCATGCTGTTTTCATAGATTTTGAAAAACATTTTTCTACAAAAATATTATTTGTAGTTTGAATAAATAGTGTTTTTTTTTTAATCATAAAGTAAAAATATATATATCATGGATTTGGAGCCATAAATTTGATCTGTACAAAATGTTCCTAAATAATTATTCAAACTATCAAACAAATAAATTCATTTTTACTTGGGTGGACAAAATGTGCTTTTTTTTCAAGCAATTACACATTTGAATTTTTATAAATAATACAAAGTAATAATATATATATATATATACATATATAAGAAATGTAAAATAAATTTAAAACAAGACAAATACTAAGAAAATTATTTTATTTTTAATAATAACGTTATTCATTTACGTAATTATGTATTTATTTATTAATTTCATTTATTTTTGCAAATGATCAAATTTGCAAATTGAGGCAAAAAGCTGATATGGAGATCATCTTTATGCTAACATTATGCTCAGTTTCTTCAGACACGGTTAGTGAGCTCAAGTTACAGCAGTGATGTTGTTTGTCTCTTCTTACAGTCTCCAAAGGATGATGATATTACAAATACAATATATATCAGCAACATCTATAACAGCATGTTACTGTAATGGATATTTGTTATTTGTATCAGTCTATAATAATGTGTGTGTGTGTGTGTGTGTGTGTGTGTGTGTTTGTTAGCACATGTGGGGCAGTGTTAACATCCAGCCCTGTGGCACAGTCTCACTGCTGTATTCTCAGCTGGATCAGAATCAAATAGAAGAATCGGGTTAGGTCATATAAGGTTGAGTAAGGTTTTGCAGTCATTTGTACTATTTAAATAAACAGAAATGCAATTTCTACATGCAGCAAATGCCTAAAATGAAACTCAGGTGCACTGTTGCGCAGGTGCAAATGATTAGAAGCTCATTAGAGAGTAAATGGAGGTGCACTGCCTTATATAAACATCAGAAACTTGTGGTGAGGTTTGGTCTTAGCAGCTGAGGAGTGTGGCTAAATCATGCTGAGATCAAAAGAGGCCCTCAGAAGAAACTTGCTGATGTTTGAGCAGCATTTTTAAATGACTTTCAAACAATTCATTGTTTGTCACTCCACTGTCCAAAAAAAGAAAAAGAAAAAATCAGCTGGATATTTATCCAGCTTTGGTGGTCCAACCAAACTGCACTGAAGTCACTGTGTAACCTCATGAAACTACATGTGATGTCAAGATGGGAAAAGCCACTTTTTTTTATCTAGGAATGAAAAACTCTTGACAGCATTTCATCATTTACATATATCAACATACATGTGTGTGTGGGATATATATATAAATATATGTGTGTGTGTGTATGTATATATGTGACCCTGGAGCACAAAACCAGTCTTAAGTCGCTGGGGTATATTTGTAGCAATAGCCAAAAATACATTGTATGGGTCAAAATTATAGATTTTTATTTTATGCCAAAAATCATTAGGATATTAAGTAAAGATCATGTTCCATGATGATTTGTTGTAAAATTCCTAAAATTCCTACTGTAAATATATTAAAACTTAATTTTTGATTTGTAATATGCGTGGCTAATAACTTCATTTGGACAACTTTAAAGGCGATTTTCTCAATATTTAGATTTTTTTTGCACCCTCTGATTCCAGATTTTCAAATAGTTGTATCTCGGCTAAATATTGTCCTAACAAACCATACATCAATGGAAAGCTTATTTATTCAGCTTTCAGAAAACGTATAAATCAAAATTTCAGGTTTTGTGGTCCAGGGTCACATATACAGTGGGGCAAAAAAGTATTTAGTCAGCCACCAATTGTGCAAGTTCTCCCACTTAAAAAGATGAGAGAGGCCTGTAATTTTCATCATAGGTATACCTCAACTATGAGAGACAAAATGAGAAAAAAAATCCAGAAAATCACATTGTAGGATTTTTAAAGAATTAATTGGTAAATTCCTCGGTAAAATAAGTATTTGGTCACCTACAAACAAGCAAGATTTCTGGCCCTCACACACACACACACACGCATATATATTTATATGTATGTATACACACACACACACACACATACATACGTGTGTGTGTGTTTTTTAACTTGCTTTTAAATAAGTCTTTGTGAGCTTTCAGTATCCACAGTACAAATGCAAACACACAAGTAGGGTTGTAATTTCTTTTGGCAAATTTAACCCCATATTGGACCTAAAGATCATCATAAAATAACTTACATATTCAGCCCACTGTTTATCATCCATTCTGCTTACAGAGGAAATGCAAAGAAAAGCAAGCTATTTAATTTTGTTCTGCATGATATGTAATAACCACCAGAATTCATCTAATGACGCCGACCCTTAATGTGAACTGCTGTGCTCATTCCACCTATAAAACTGTTTATTAAAATAAAGTGTGCTGAAACAATCCAAGTAAAATATGGATAGAAGAAATCTCAGTGACTTTGTGAATTCAGCATTAATCCTCGTGCCTACACGTGGTGAAATCCAGCGCTTGGCTAAATGAACATGATTTTTAAGTAAAGGGTAATGTTTTGAGCACAGATGTAGGCTATTTGTATTTGATTGTGCTATCCACTAAATTTCCCAGGGGGTGTTCTGTTCTCTGCTTCCACTCTTGGCTTGTTTCTGTGCTGTTGTCCATCAGCTTTCAGCTACTGCTGGAAACAGGCCTCTCGTTTCATTCTGTGCACACATTTCCAGCCTTGTGTATGATTTCCAGATTGTTCAATACTAAGTTGGCAGAAGGGTCATGAGAAAGCTACTCTGATTTTGAGTGCCCAGTTTGATCGTTCAGAAGACCATACATTAAGCTTTGCAGAAGGAAAGAGTGTCCTTCTATAACTGCTTTAAACATCCAGCTGCCACAAGAGTTTAAGAATATTCTGGCTTCTGCTTTAACAAAATGATTTATGGCAGTTTGACACGCACACAAACACAGTGAGTCTATTCTGCATACAGCAGAGGGCTGAGCATGAATCGCATCATTTTCAGATTTCAGTCAGATCATAGGTTTATGTTTTGTTGTATTAATAATTCATGCTCTCCATCCAAAAACCTGCATGGCAACCTGATCCTAATCAATGGTTTTTGTTGGAGCTGAGGGATTGTGTTCACTGTGCATGTCTCTGTAGGCAACATAGACTAAATTCATTAATTAAACTCATCTTTTGATATGTATGCTTAGGTCTTGTAATTAAAGATCTACAAATCATGTAATGGAAATATTCTAGAAAAGCTGTAAGTGTTGAATTCTTGAAGTATTTTATTGTGAGATGGGGAGTCATTAAAAAAAACCAAATAAAACAAACGATCAAACAAAAAGCTATCACTAAAAAGGTTAAAGCAGGGACATATAAAAGACTTTGTTGCCTTGATGTAGAGAAAGAGTTACAAATTGGCACAACCAAAAATAATAATAAAAAACAACACATTGATGATGTTTTGGCTTCATTAAAAGGGCAGCACAGTTTCATGGTGAAGGACAATCTTTCGATACAACAGCAAGGACTCATGCGTGTGTATAGCATACAATTAGTTTTCAGTAGCTTCAAAGTATAGTGGGGTAAGAGACAATAACATGAAAGTGACATGTAAAAGCTAACAGTTCTCATATACTTTTGGGGTGTTTTTGTTTTTTTCAAACAATGCATTTTGAAAATTTGAAAATAATACTTTTTCTGTTTTAAAACACTTTGAAATGCTAGAGTTCCTTCCCCAGCTTTGATTTCATTTATCTTCGAAATTATTCTTCATACTAAAATATATTATTGTATTAATACAAACTACAGTATTGTACACTACATTGTGTAATAAATAACCATAAAGAAAATACAAAAATAAGACACATAAATATAAAAGGTCTCTAAAACTAAAAATGTTAAGTTATACGTGGTGAGGGATGGGAGGGGTAATACTGCCTTTACTGAAAAACAAAACAAAACAAAAAAAATTACACAATGTTCACTGAAACTAACAACAACAACAACAAAAAAACTTCATTACAAACAAGACAAAAATTAATACTGACAGGTAAAAAGGCTGACCGAAAAGAAACGAAAAACACTAAAAGTGAATTCTTCATTGATCATATCTGCTTACATTTGTTACCTGAAGAAAAAGTGTCGTGCAGCTAAAGATAACAAGAGAAACAAGTGCACCAAACAGGGGGAAAATACTTCAAGGCTGAAAAAAGAGCTTCTTTTTTTCTCCTTTTTGCTCATTGATCATCTTTCCTGAATTCTTGATGCAGTGTAGTCCTTACTGGATTGAACAAATAAAAATAAAAATAAAAAGAGGCAGTCTTGTCCTTTAGTCAGGACTAGTGGTTTAGGTGCAGGGGTCCAAAATTTTGCTACCAAAATCAAAGACAGCATGAGCCCCACGCGAGTGTGCTGCTCAGCGACGGCGTCACAGCAACGGGACAGCACTGTTCAATGGCACTTCCAACATGCATGTTTTTGCATAAGGGTGGATGATGGGTGGGGAAGGGACTGATGGCGATCACCTGAAACACGATGAAGACTACGTCTAAAACCAGCTGTCCAGGATTACTAAGGTTTTGATATCTTGGCTTTTTGGGATTCATTTAAGCCCTCCCACCGTAACCACATCAATCTTTTGACATTTAAGGCTCACAGTCCTTCTTGAAATGAGACGACAGACAAATGTTGTGCTAGCGAGCACTAGCGTGGTATAGGGGCGTTAATACTGGAAGGTAGACATTAAACAACACAAGGCCCACATAGGTGTTTCATAGGTAACCTGGGAATATGGTAGTGCACAGGATACTTTTTTTCCTTCAAATGCAAGAAAATACTGAGTTTTGTTCATTGGCAATAAAAACGTATAGAAATCTCTCTCTTCCAACTGTACAGCTTTTTAGGGTAAACCGAGAGTGACAAAAAATTGTAATACTGATAAAAGAAATTGACCCAAGGCGTTTTAGTAATAAACATTATTAGCCAAAACGTGTATAGCTTTCAGTCCGTATATGCGTCATTTTCTTTTTTGTTTTTGTTTGTATCGTTTTTTCGTTAAACTTTGCATTTATACAAACCATACTCAAACACTGAAAATTGTCTTTATGTGGAAAAAGTAACTATTTGTTTTTATCAGGCACACCTGGGGGTTTATACACAGTAGTGGGTTTAAATGCAGCGTAAGAGCAGTTACGCTCTCTTCCTCACTTCATTCTTGTCTTAACACAGTCACTTCTCAGGAAGAGAGAGAAACATCTGCGGAGAGAAAACGTCTTTTTTGTTCCTTCAAATTAGTAACTTTGTAAAAAAACGTTGTCAGGAATAAGGGCAATAAAAACACAGTTGTGGATTCACTTCTTGTCTCCATTCATAGTGGCTGTGTTTTCTTCATTTTCAATCTTTTTCTTATCATCTGCCGGGTTCTCTTTTTCTGTTATGTCCTTCATGTGTTCAAGAGTTCCTGTGTCCATGGCCTCCTCCGCCATTTGCTCATCCTCTTCGTTTCCGTCTTCACATTCATCCTGCATCACTACGACTTTCAGCGTTTGTCCGTCATTTTCCTCATTCTCACCTTCCTCGTCACCATCTTCTTCTTGTTCTGCCCCTTCCATCCTCTCTCCCTCCCCTTCCCGGTCTTCATCTGCTCCCTGGTCGTCTTCATCTCCCTCCTCTCCGATCTTGACCACCTGAATCTCATCCTCATCCACTAAGCTCCCCGAGCCCATCTCCTCATCCTCCTCGCTCTCATCCTCTCTGGTACTACTCCCCCGCTCATCCGAGTCCAGGTTGGAGGGGGGCGAGGTCGCTGTGCTGCCCGTCCGAGGCTGCTCCTCGCCAGGATTGTCCTCTTCCTCGACTCCCTGGCCTAGCCCTTGGCCTTGAGCCTCTTTCTTACAGTAGGAGTATCGGTGGTTCATGTGTTGCGAGTAGGAGCCAGAGTGGGAGAAGCGTTTGCCGCATTTGTCGCACTGGTACGGCTTTTCTCCGGAGTGCAGGCGCAGGTGCTCTATTAGGTGGTGCTTGTGTTTGAAGGCCTTGCTGCAGATCCCACATTCATGAGGCCTCTTTCCTGCGAGAGATGAAGAAGTTGCACTCTATTAATATTTATCTTGGAGTACTTATCTCATTACTAGAATATACAGAGAATTAGAAACATTTCTGAGCTTTTTTTCTGTGCAATTGGGAGTTTCAGGTAAGGGCGAAATAGGTCCCCATGTAGAAGATGGCCATGCAAATTCGTCATGTTGACCAACAGAACACTGCTTGGTTCCAAAGTGACTTCTGTTTAAGTGGTGCTAATTGCGCTAATGTGAAAGCTAATTGTGCTAATGAAATCCGAGAGCTTTCTGACCCTGCATAGACAGCAACAGAACTACCACGTTCAAGGCCCAAAAAGGTAGTAAGGACATTGTTAAAATAGGTAGTAAAGACATCATTGGTTCAACTGTGATTTTAAGAAGGTACAGGAATAATTTTTGTGTGCAAAGAAAGCATAAATAGTAATTTTATTAAACAATTTATTCTCTTCCATGTCAGAATTCAACATGCGTTCATGAAAGTACCATGCATGTGTGTAGTGCTGCTGATGCAGTAGCCGGCGTTCTGGTGTAGAAGACGCATGCCCTGCACCTTGTTTGCAAGCAGAGGAATGCACACCTATGCACCGTTGTGATACTCTCGTGAATGAGTGTTGAAGACTGACATGGAAGAGAAGAAATTGTTGAATAAAGTCGATATTTTTAGTTTCTTTGCGCACAAGAAGTATTCTTGTAGCTTCATAAAATTAAGGTTGAACCACAGATGTCACATGGACTATTTTAACAATGTCCTTACTACCTTTCTGGACCTTGAAAGGGCTTGGTATTTCTGTTGCTGTCTATGCAGGATCAGAAAGCTTGTGGATTTCATCAAAAATATCTTGTTTTCCAAAGATGAACTAAGGTCTTAAGGGTTTGGAATGACATGGGGGTGAATAATCAATGATATAATTTTCATAATTGAATGATATTCTTTTGGGTGAACTATCCATTTAACGTGTTAAAAATCATGTCACGTCCACTAGAAGTTTACGACAAATGTTTGTCAGTTGATCGACACAATTACGCTACAGTATGATTTAGTAAATGGACTCATTTTCATCAATTATATGCATGTTTTAAAAAGCTGTCACACAGCTCAACTAATAAAGGGTCCCAACCACAAAAAACATTCTTGTAATCTCTACATGCAGCACTAGAAAATCCCCCACACCCAGTGTTCAACCCTGGATCTTTAAGGCATTAAGAATTGTATTACATGTTGTTATGTAGCCATGGACAATAAGACCAAACAATGAATCAAAACAAGCTGTGGTGCACAAGACAGGCCAGTTCCACCAAGGCCTGGAAGTTTATAAACTGTGGCTTCAGACAAAAAATAAGAGAGAGAGAAAAGACAGCACAATTTGTGGTTCAAGGCGCTGTGATGTCATTTGGATGAGTGCTGCTCACTTTTTGGCCAGGTATCTTAACAGTGAGAGGTGACCGGCTCTTGGCTTCACTAACTTCTCATGTTTTTAAAGCAAAAGAGGGAGGAGGAGTGTAAATTACTAACAGAGAACTGATGCAACAGCCTGGGTTCGGTGTGAGAAGGTAATGTATTTGGCCAGGGGATAAGGGAAAATAAGTCACCGCACCCTCCAGCACATGTAATTTAACGGAGGCTGGAACTTGAAATTCAGTTCTGCTCCCTGTGTAATAGGTAAAATTACTGCAACACAATGTATTCTGTCATAATTTCCCCTTCAATATCACTTCAAATCATATTTCTATGAATGCCCAGCCATTTACATATGAAGGAAAAATCTAAAAACGGGCTAAACTCCTTATGCCTACTATTTTCCCCTTGTGTGTGAGAATCCCACCTGTGTGTTCGTATTTATGGCGGAGCAATGAACTGCTCTTCTGGAAGATTTTGTCACACAGGTCACAGGCGTACAGCCCACTCTCCGTCCTTTTCATCTTCTTTCTCGTCGGCCCTGAATCTGAGTCTGTCTGTTCTTCCAATGTTGAGGTGACCTCTGACCCCATCTCCTGTTTCTCCTCCTACATTGTGAGAAAAAGCAGATAATTTTGATTTGATATAATTTAACCAAGGTACATTTGTATGTACATACCCGACTCTTGGCACAAGGTACATTTGTATGCACGGCTCTCACCTTGATGCCATTGACGTGTATAACGTCCTTCTGTGGAGCGTCGTTCCCTGCTAGGCTGGAGGATGTAGTGGTGTAACTGTAAGTCAGCTGCGGGATCAGGATGGTCTGATTAGTGGTGGTAAGTGCACGAAGACATTGCGCTTGTCCCTGGTCAGTGATAGCCACTAGGGTGGGCAGTTGAGTAGTCACAATGTTTATGGGATTGGCACTTGGTTGGCTGGCATATATGGTAGCATTGGTGCTTGCATTGCTGAGCAGTTCCTTCTTTGTGCAAGTCAAATTCAATGGCTCCTCTTGAGCCGAGTAAACAGTGTTTACGTGACCGCTAGCCACAGCAGCTGTAGCAGCAGATTTTGGTAGCGACAGATCGAGAGGTCCCTCGCCTTCCTCAAGAGTCCTGGCTGGGACAGGACCATCGGCAGATAGGTTTAGTGGTGAAGGGGATGTAGGGACAGTCTCTATCCCATTCTCCCCAGCTGCTACGCCCTCAGCTGGGCTACAGCATTCCCTCTCTCCTTGCTCCTCTGAGATCAGTTGCTTATCCGGCTCTGGTCGGGGTGATGCACCTCTAGTCCCATCCAAATCTCCAGGAGTGGCCTGCTCATCCTCAGCCAGGGGTGAGGAGGGTTCTAAAGAGATCTGTCCCAACTGCATCTTCTCATACCACTTCTTCACCACCTCTGCCGGAAGACTGACAGACTCTGATATCTTTGCCAGCTCCTCCTTGGTGGGCTCATTATTTAAGGCAAAGTAAGCCTTGAGCAAGGAGAGAAGGTTCTTCAGGGGAGGCTGACCAGGACACAGTCCTTCCTCCAAGTCGATCTTCCCCTCAAGGTTTTTCCCATTTACCCTATGTCCATCTTTACCACAGTGCTTAAGTGTTGTGTCATTGTGTAAAATACTCTTCTCGTCCACAGTGATGGTGGTTTTGTCCCTATTCGTCTTGACTGTCAAGTCCTCTGGCAGCTTCTGAGCCTTGCAGGCTTCTGTGTTCAAACCCAAAGATTCCTTCTTCGGACTATGAAGGACTGCTTGGGCCTGTAAAGGGTCTAGACTGTAATTAATGAAGATTTTAGCACTGCCATCCTGGTCCAAGATGGGAAGACTAATGGCCTGTATGACTTGCTGGGATGCTTGGGCAATTCCCACCCCTCCTGCTCCAATGATTCCCATCCCTGTTTGCTGTCCCTTAGCTTGTGTGCTTTCCAGCACTTGCCTGATGATGTTCCCATCCACTGCCACCTTCAGCACGTTCTGTAAGTCCCCGAGGTTGATGCTGATTGGGGATACCAGACCCACTGTTGGGAGCACAACAGCCTGTACAGCGCCCTGAAGAGGGGCTGCCGCCCCACCCTGGAATATGCCATTTATGCCTCTAGCAGATGGGGCCACCACCACAGGCTTGTACTCATAGTCCAGTGGCTCAGACTTGATCTGTGTCAAGGGAAGTTGTTCCTGAAGGGGTTTACTATTGTCCAGTTTGTCTCTGACTTGGACACGTGCCGTGGGGGAAGAGGTTGGCAGGGATGGGGAAGAGCACTGCGGGGTCTTGGCAGCCCCGGTGGCGGGAGAAGGTCGCGGCCGTCCATTTACTGAGATGAGGCCGATGCACTTCTTACTGCTGATGTGGGAACTATAAGAACCGGAATGAGAGAAACGCTTCTTGCAGTTGGAGCACTCATAAGGCTTTTCTCCTACACAACACACACAATAAAGAAATTAGAAAACCGACAATTCACATATATATAAAGAGGTCTTCAACTCTATTGCTTTTACTGTTGAGGACACGTTGTGTGGTTCAGATTTGTGATGATCAAATGAATGGAGGATAAATCTCTTTAAGTAAATTAAACAGACACTTCATAGGTGGTCCTCAAAAGAAACTACAACACAGAAAAAAAAAATATTTTTTTTTCAAACCATAAAGGCTATAAAAACAGTGTGTAGTTTTTAAAGGACACACTCTCTTCGGTAGCCTTTGACAGTAAGTACTGTAAGTACTTTGAAGTACTTGAATGCTGAATTGCCCTACAAATTTGTACAAAGAAGTGAACAAATGCACACACATATGCATGCTTGCAAACACACACACACACACACACACACAAACATACACACACACGCACAAACACAAACAAACACACACAGATACAGCAGCATAGCATATTTCAAGCAGTCCTCACCACTGTGGATGCGCAGGTGTTCTTTCAGGTGGTGTTTGTACTTGAAGGCTTTGCCACATTCAGTGCATTTAAACTTTCGATTCCCTCCTCCACCTGATTGAGTAACATGCCGCTAAAAACGTAAGAGAATGTGTTAAAATCGGATGAACAATACTGCTGTTATCATTTATATGTAAGTGTAAAATCTCATAAAAAGTGTTTAATTTTTAACCATATGCCCTTTGTATAAAATATAGCTATGTACTTTAATTGCTTAATGACAACTTTTATATTTACAGTACATTTTACAGTTTTTAGTTATTTTCTTTAGGTATTGCATGAGTGATATATTATTACTTGTGTTAAATCCAACCATTTTGAGTCTGGTTTTAAATCTTTGGGTTTCACTACAACACACAATATTCTAAAATTGCAAACTTATTCCCAGAGTTATCCCTTAGAAACAATTTTGAACATGTTAGATTTAAAATATGTCATTAAATCACACTTCTCACAAATATTACAGAATAAGGACAGAATACCTGTTCTCTGCCAGCTTTGTGTGCGGTCATGTGTCTGTCTAGCTGTGTTCGGTAGGCAAAGGTGTAGCTGCAGAGAGAGCAGCTGAAGTTGTCCTCGCTCTTCTCGTGTCTGTATTTAATGTGTTCTTTCAGTGAGGTGTAACGCTTGTAGCCACGAGAGCAATAGGGACAGGTGAGGAGCTGAGAAAATGAGTCTGGCGTGCCTGAGAGTGAGAGAGAAGAGAGTATTACAAATGGGTAGAGGTGTATGTGTGTATTCATCTGTGACTCCCTTTTTTTATCTCTCTCTTCTTTTTTCCTCAAAAGCATATATTAGAAACATGAAAAAATTTGTTATCTTTCAGTAGTTGTAAATGTATGCAAATTCGCAAACAATTATTTGCCATGTTGTTCAAATATATCTGAAGAGGTGTGCAAGTAGACTAACGTACTCTAATACAAGGGAATCCAGTTGCATGCATTTCTGGCATAGATGATTTATCTGTGAAGTGTGTGCGCGCATGTAGACATGGATCAATGCATTGGCAAATGAGAATATGAAAGTTTGGGAAGATCTTTAATGTGTTACACTTCCCGTCCTGAAATATCTCCCGCATGAAGAGCTGAAGAACAGCAGCCAAAATAAAAAGAACAAGGATTGGCAGCTGGGTAATTAAAGAATACCACCACGGCAACAAGGCAAATAATTAGGCTACATGGATGAACAATGGATTTCATAAAAAAAAAAGAAACAACATACTGGTAAAGCCTGTTATAAAAGCAACATGAATAACAAGCCAGAGAAGATTTGACAGCACATACTAACAGAATAATAAAGCCATGGATGACACATAATACGCTGTCATACATTAAGAAATTAACCAGTTTAACTGAAATGCCATTATAGTGCATACAAATTAATATATGCCACTGTCTTATTTCTCAAACCAAATGTCTAAATTTAAAGGAGACATATTATGCCCCTTTTTACAATATGTAATATAAGTCTCTGGTGTCCCCAGAATGTGTCTGTGAAGTTTCAGCTCAAAATACTCCACAGATCATTTATTATATTATTTTGAAAATGCCTATTTTGAGTGGAAGCAGAAACACGCTGTTTTTCTGGGCTGTCTCTTCAAATGCAAATGAGCTGCTGCTCCCCGCCCCCTTTTCCAGAATAGAGCTGCACCATTACAGCTCGTACCTGCTAAAAACATCTGTTTTGGTTCTGATTATCATGTTTATCGTGCTGAAATCCTGCGTTTTAAACCATATGAGTTTAAGCTTCTGATATATGGTTTTCTGAGAGCACACATCCGAAGCACACGGATAGAAAGTGGCTGTCACAGTATGCGAGTACTAAAAGTTCTCATTCACTCACAAGTTTACGTTAAAAACACACATGAGTTACAATAAACAGTCGGTTATGTCTGTGAAGGTAAACAGCTGGGAAATAAATTGGATGTTTATTTTAGATATGTGTGGCAGTAGCAATATACATTAAATAAATCAATAAATCCACTGCTCTCTTGTCTCCTCTGAGGCTGGGACTCTAAATAGTGTTCTGTGCTCGTCCGTGAAACCAAAGACAGAACAGTTAGCATGTTTTGCTCAAACTTTCACCATGGCATTAGAGCTGGTACACCGTTGTCGCTTGCGAAAACACAATAACGGTGCCATGGGTGGAAACTTACAGATTAAGGGGTGGTAATATTATAAATGAGATCCCTTTGCACGTCACCAAGGGAGCGAAATCAGAAGCACTCATTTTCTCAGACGCTTGCAGAAAAAGGCTTCCCAAAACAAAGTTACTGGGTTAATCTTTTTCACGTTTCCTTGGTTGGTAGATGCACCAGGGACCTGATTATAGCACTTGAAACCTGGAAAAGTCAGATTTTCATGATATGTCACCTTTAAGGAAACACTTATCGATGTTGTATAATACTAATATATTAATTTTCAAATGGAAAATGAGCAGGAAACACCTGGACAGGTTTCTGTCCAGCTCTCACACTCTCACACAATTACCTGTTAACAGGTAACCTATTAACCTTCTCTCTCCGGTCAGGTGAAACGTTCTCTCACTCACAAACTCACAAACAGGGACGTGAGAAAGTAGCTCAGGTATGGGAGATTTGCACAGGTGTTGCAGGTCTAACAGAAGCTGCATTTCCATTACCCTTCAAATTGCGTGAATTGAAAATATGCCTACATGGAAACATGTAAATTTCACAAAAACTCCCAAATATTGCAAAAAAGTTTTTACAAATGCATGAGGTGGTTTTTAGGCAATTCGAAAAAGGAATATATCGCAAAACTGCAATGGAAATGTTTTTTTCGCATTTACAGGTCACCTGGCGTATGTAAAAATCCAAGAGTTCACACTTATTCTAGCAACTATTTATATTCATCTTGCGTGATGTTACCCGATGAAGTGTTTACAATGTGTGTGTGATGCGTGTGTGTGTACCATTTTCATCATGTCCGCTGGTTTCTGGTGTGCCCTGTCGCGGTTCATCTTCTGGAGCCTCCGGGAAAATGACGGCCGTGTCTCCTTGCTGGAGCATCTCCTCAACCAAAGCGTCTCTGCTCCTCTCATCCTCATCTGACACACACTCCTCTTTCACTGCAACACACATAAATACACACTTACACTGATGCGCACCGCTGTGTCTGTGGACAGAATATCAGTCATATGATACGGCCCAATGCACAATAAAAATCTGAAGGATGAGTAATTTGAATGAGAGCGAATAACAGCCAAAATACTTAGTTGTGAATCACTATTAAACAGTACATTAGCTAAATACTCAGTGGATTTTGAGTGGGTATAAGCTTTAGATACATAGCTTCACGTACGTGGGTATGTTCACCCACAAAAACACATATTAGTCCTGGATTGCACATTTACCTATTAAAAGCAAATGAAAAAGAAATGACTCTGGTGCAGCTAATTCAATTTCAGGCTTAATGCACAATCTGAGCTCAACGTCCCCATTAAACGAGCTTCTTTAATTTAAGAAATGTACTCTCATTCTCTTTTGCTCACAAACGAAAGATTGGCTCAACTAACGATTGCAAATGAACAAGTGAAGGCTTCAGGAGAAACTGAGCCCTCGGGCGGCACGCTGTTCTGTGCCTTAGCAATGCGCTCTCTCATGCGTATGCTGAAAATGAGTCCGCAATGTCAGCAATTACAACTAATGGCATTTGCTAGTGAGTCAAAACAACATTCAGAAACACCTGAGGGCATTTGTGTGTCGGAACGATTTAAGAGATCCTGCAATATGTGAGGGACAAAAAGAAAATGAAGAGGGTTTTTGTTTTTTTGTTTATGTCAGTGTTCTTTTGCTCATTCTCGCTCTCTTTCTCAGCAGCTCTTTTTGTAGTGCAATCTACCCTTGTCAGCAGTGATGTCTCCATAAGGGACACTAATTCACACCGACACTGTTTATTTGTCTGACATGTAGGTTTTTCTCACCACCGTATAGACCGATGTCCTTGGTTCTATACAAAGATGACACATATCCTGTTATTTTATTTATTTTTCTTATCATTATTTAATCTTTTTTTTTTTTTTTTTTTTTTTTTTTTTCTTTTCTTTTTTAAATTTTTATTTTTTTTTC
>NW_015505636.1:537879-544317 GCF_001515645.1 Sinocyclocheilus grahami
TGTCTCTTTAAATGCAAATGAGCTGCTGCTCCCCGCCCCCTTTTCCAGAATAGAGCTGGGCCATTACAGCTTGTATCTGCTAAAAACATCTGTTTTGGTTCTGATTATCATGTTTATCGTGCTGAAATCCTGCGTTTTAAACCATATGAGTTTAAGCTTCTGATATATGGTTTTCTGAGAGCACACATCCGAAGCACACGGATAGAAAGTGGCTGTCACAGTATGCGAGTACTAAAAGTTCTCATTCACTCACAAGTTTACGTTAAAAACACACATGAGTTACAATAAACAGTCGGTTATGTCTGTGAAGGTAAACAGCTGGGAAATAAATTGGATGTTTATTTTAGATATGTGTGGCAGTAGCAATATACATTAAATAAATCAATAAATCCACTGCTCTCTTGTCTCCTCTGAGGCTGGGACTCTAAATAGTGTTCTGTGCTCGTCCGTGAAACCAAAGACAGAACAGTTAGCATGTTTTGCTCAAACTTTCACCATGGCATTAGAGCTGGTACACCGTTGTCGCTTGCGAAAACACAATAACGGTGCCATGGGTGGAAACTTACAGATTAAGGGGTGGTAATATTATAAATGAGATCCCTTTGCACGTCACCAAGGGAGCGAAATCAGAAGCACTCATTTTCTCAGACGCTTGCAGAAAAAGGCTTCCCAAAACAAAGTTACTGGGTTAATCTTTTTCACGTTTCCTTGGTTGGTAGATGCACCAGGGACCTGATTATAGCACTTGAAACCTGGAAAAGTCAGATTTTCATGATATGTCACCTTTAAGGAAACACTTATCGATGTTGTATAATACTAATATATTAATTTTCAAATGGAAAATGAGCAGGAAACACCTGGACAGGTTTCTGTCCAGCTCTCACACAGGTAACATATTACCTGTTAACAGGTAACCTATTAACCTTCTCTCTCCGGTCAGGTGAAACGTTCTCTCACTCACAAACACAGCAACAGGGACGTGAGAAAGTAGCTCAGGTATGGGAGATTTGCACAGGTGTTGCAGGTCTAACAGAAGCTGCGTTTCCATTACCCTTCAAATTGCGTGAATTGAAAATATGCCTACATGGAAACATGTAAATTTCACAAAAACTCCCAAATATTGCAAAAAAGTTTTTACAAATGCATGAGGTGGTTTTTAGGCAATTCGAAAAAGGAATATATCGCAAAACTGCAATGGAAATGTTTTTTTCGCATTTACAGGTCACCTGGCGTATGTAAAAATCCAAGAGTTCACACTTATTCTAGCAACTATTTATATTCATCTTGCGTGATGTTACCCGATGAAGTGTTTACAATGTGTGTGTGATGCGTGTGTGTGTACCATTTTCATCATGTCCGCTGGTTTCTGGTGTGCCCTGTCGCGGTTCATCTTCTGGAGCCTCCGGGAAAATGACGGCCGTGTCTCCTTGCTGGAGCATCTCCTCAACCAAAGCATCTCTGCTCCTCTCATCCTCGTCCGACACGCACTCCTCTTTCACTGCAACACACACAAACACACACTTACACTGATGCTCACCGCTGTGTCTGTGGATAGAATATCAGTCATACGATACGGCCCAATGCACGATAAAATATGAAGGATGAGACCAAATAACAGCCAAAATACTTAGTGGTGACTCGCTATTAAACAGTGCATTAGCTAAATACTCAGAGGAGTTTGAGTGGGTATGAGCTTTAGATACATAGCTTCACGTCCGTGGGTATGTACACCCACAAAAACACATATTAGTCCTCGATTGCGCATTTACCTATTAAAAGCAAATGAAAAAGAAATGACTCTGGTGCAGCTAATTCAATTTCAGGCTTAATGCACAATCTGAGCTCAACGTCCCCATTAAATGAGCTTCTTTAATTTGAGAAATGAACTCTCATTCTCTTTTGCTCACAAACGAAAGATTGGCTCAACTAACGATTGCAAATGAACAAGTGAAGGCTTCAGGAGAAACTGAGCCCTCGGGCGGCACGCTGTTCTGTGCCTTAGCAATGCGCTCTCTCATGCGTATGCTGAAAATGAGTCCGCAATGTCAGCAATTACAACTAATGGCATTTGCTAGTGAGTCAAAACAACATTCAGAAACACCTGAGGGCATTTGTGTGTCGGAACGATTTAAGAGATCCTGCAATATGTGAGGGACAAAAAGAAAATGAAGAGGGTTTTTGTTTTTTGTTTATGTCAGTGTTCTTTTGCTCATTCTCGCTCTCTTTCTCAGCAGCTCTTTTTGTAGTGCAATCTACCCTTGTCAGCAGTGATGTCTCCATAAGGGACACTGATTCACACCGACACTGTTTATATGTCTGACATGTAGGGTTTTCTCACCACAGTATAGACGGACGTCCTTGGTCCAAAGATGACACATATCCTGTCATCAGTCTTATTATATTTATTTTAATTATCATTATATATATATATATATATATATATATATATATATATTTTGGTCACTTTTGTCTTTAAAATGTATATTCAGTTGTCAATAGGTATTATTATTATTACTGTAATTAGCTATTATTTAATATGAATTAATTCATTATTTATTAATAATTAACATGTTAATTTTATTATTTTTAATTTATTAATAAACATATATTAATTAATTACCAATTTCAAAAGAAACTTTCATTAATTTATTACATTCATCCAACATTTAGGGTTAATTAAGATTAACAAAATACAAATAAATCTAAAAACATTTGAATGTATTGTTATTATCTTGCAGTGTTATAGCTGTCTCATCGTATTTAGTTTTTTTTTTTTTCATTATGATAAAATTATTATATGTTGATTAAATCAAGCACCCGGTCAACAAATGTTTTTGTCAGTAATTTTGCTGACCGGAATAACACTGCAGGTAAGAAAGAAAGAGTAGCAGAAGACTATGCTAATTTTATAGATTCATTTACATATTCATTTAAACTATGCTCTTGCCAGTTACAGACAGAAAAAAAACATGAACACGTTGAAATGACTGGCTGTCATGATCTCCAGTGATTTCAATGGCAAATATTTCAGTAGGTCCCTCCCAAACGTTCCTGAGAGGTTTAAATCATGTTGAAATCTGGGTGTGAGATGTTCCGCTAGTGAAGGAACAGATGATTACCAGAGCTCTCGCTCCAAGCTTTGCCCTGCACTACACAGCCATCCCAGCACGCTGTTGTCATGACATCACAACACAACTGTAGCCGTGACAATCTCACATTATAAGTGGGCCAGAGATAGAGACATGAATGTTATTAGTGGGGCTGGACAAGAGTGCCTCATTCCGTGCTCTACACTCAGATCTACACTACAGCGTTTCCAAGAATCGTTCACAAACTAGGCCCAACACTTTATTATGCTACATTATTAAAGTCCTGTGACATCTTGTGAGGAACAATATCCCCTCAGGCCTTACAATAAAACAAGTTGACAGCGGCAGACAGATATTGTCTTGTGATTGTACAACAAACTAAAATGTTCTTTGAAGAGAAACAAATAAGATGCTGTTGTAGTCTAAGCTCAGGGAAGTACATGATTATATATGACATCCTGACCTTGTTAAACACATTAAGGCTGAAGGTCAGATAAAATGCATGAGTGTTCTGTGATGGGCTTGGTCTGATTTGACAATGACGCACTATTAGCGTGCCAGAGCTGGGTCACATGAGTCTAAAAGCTCAGCCAGTTCACTAGATTTAAGTAGAGAAAATGAAGACATATGTACATAAACTCTTGTGAGGTACTGTAAGCGTGGTTCCACTATCCATTAAAACCACAAACAAAACCGTTACGGTTGACTATGGCATTCTCACCGAGGCTGAATGAGGCCCATATCTGATTTTCTGCTCAAATCTGATTTTTCTGTGAGGTTGCTCATGACCCTTCAAATGTAGCCTGCATCAGATACTGGTTTGAAAAGACAACACTCCTAAACTGATTTTTGCTTGTAAAACACCCTAGCATGTCCATTAGAAGTAAATAGGTAGAGGAATTGTTGAATGTGAGACTATTTTAAGTATTACAGTAATGATAATTAAGTTTAATTAGGTCATAAAGGTTATATATATATTTATGGAAGCCTGTTTCCGCCACTGAATTTAAAAAAAAAATGTAATTGCGAGTTTTTATCTCACAATTCTGACCTTTTTTCTCACAATTGCAAGTTTACATCTCGAAAATCTGACCTTTTTTCTCACAATTGTGAGACATTACGAGATATAAACGGACTTTTACCTCAGAATTGCATGATAAACATTTTTTTTAATAAAATTCTGACTTTATAACTTGCAATTGCAAGTTTATATCTCACAATTCTGCGGAAAAAAATTCAGAATTGCGAGTTTGTATCAAGTATCAAACCGGTTTCCATATATCTCTATGTATACAGATATAGTCAAAAGTTTGGTGTCAGTAAGTTTTTTTTTATTCAGCAATGATGCATTAAAATGACAATATGAATGAATGAGGTATTTATATATCATTTTATTGTGTATTGACAGTAAGTACAATTATAATGTCACAAATATTTCTATTTAAAATAAATGCTATTCTTTTAAATTTTCTATTCCCCCAAAAAATCCTGATAGAAATTTATAACAGTATCCACAAAAATCTTAAGCAGCACAACTGTTTTCAACATTGATATTAAAGGGGTCATATGATGCTGCTAAAAAGAACATTATTTTGTGTATTTGGTGTAATGAAATGTGTTTATGCGGTTTAAAGTTAAAAAAACACATTATTTTCCACATACTGTACATTATTGTTTCTCCTCTATGCCCCGCCTTTCTGAAATGTGTCGATTTTTACAAAGCTCATCGGTCTGAGAAAGCAAGGTGTGCTGTGATTGGCCAGCTATTCAATGCGTTGTGATTGGCCGAATACCTCAAGCGTGAGACGGAAATGTTACGCCCCTCACATACTGTTGATGCCGTGTCCCGGCCGGAGCGACGAGACATAAACATTAAAACCCATTACAAACGAGGCATTTGTTGCATCCAGTGGAGACACAATTACTGATTATAATGACTTATACTGTCTTTTCACGCGTTGCATTGCATTGCGCCGCGTAAACATAAAACTCTGTCTGCATTTGTGATCGGAGAAATGACAAACAACAAGTGCTACTCTACACTGCCCAAAACTCGCGTTTGAATCATCAGTGGCAACGATGATCAACGATGGCATCAGTGAAGCACACAGCGTCTTCAGGACATGGCGGCAGCATCAACAATACTACAGCAAGAATAAAAGTTACGCCTTCTTTCTTTGCTTGAACATTTGGGCGGCGTTGTGCAAATCTTCCCACATCGTGACATAGGTATGTGGGGGCGTGTTAGAACGAGCCGTTTTAGGTAGGCGTGGTTAACTCTGAACTTGTAAAAAGAATATCTCTTTGGATTTGAGACTTTAGTCTTTGCAACTTTACAGATCTTCTTTATGCACCAAGAGCTTGTAACACTCCAAAGAGAAAGGAAAAATTTAAATCGCATCATATGAGCCATTTAAGAAATCTTTATTGAGCCCCAAGTCAGCATAATATAATGATTTCTATTAGTAACACTGTAGACTGGAGTAATAACTGAAAATTGTTTTAAGTTAATATTATATATTTGACAGTATTACTGTTTTTACTACATTTTTGTAAAAATAAATAAATCTTACCAACTGCAAATTGTGGCGGTAGAATGTAAACTGAGATTCATATGATTCTGATTCTCACAGCATAGACCAGTGCTTCTCAAAGTCCGGACCCGCCCCAATTTCATATTTCAAGAACACTAATTATTTCCTACTTTAATAAACGCATGTTAAACTTGTAAATCATATGTTTAGTTTTTTTTAATGTCTTTTTGGAGATGGTCCGAAATGAAAGCGAAGGCGAGATACTTCCTTCATGACATACAGTGAGCGTATGACGTGTGACATAATCGGACGACATTTCACCGCTAATATGAGTAATTTTTTATTTGTTTATTTTTGTCATCACTTAGATTATGGCCATTTGACTTATAGCAGTGTCCAGTGTTTCCCATACATTCAGTTATTTGTGGCGGCCCGTCACAAATTCAAAACTGACCGCCACAAATAGATTTTCCAAAAGGATTCTACTTCGTTGAATAAACTGAGCACTGCACGTTTCAAAATTAAAATGCAGCACGGGTGTTTTTATATGAATGTATAATTGAAAAGAACCGACCGTCTTCAGAAAAGTTTTGATGTCATTTTCATTTCGTCTTTCCTAGCGTTTTGTATTTGATTACAGCCGTTACCGGGGAAACCGCTATATCTCCGCTCCAACAGCGCCTCCTGCTGGCAGATAATCAATTTGCATTTGCAAGTCTCTGTCAGCAAATATAAACAAAAAGCATGCTTCAGAACTGTTTTGAGAAGGTGCTTTGAGCCATGTATTATTACTATGAATTAGGCTACTACTACTA
>NW_015505636.1:545262-568337 GCF_001515645.1 Sinocyclocheilus grahami
TTATTACTATGAATTAGGCTACTACAACTATTACCATCTTGTGCCCTGCAATAATCATTTACTCAAACTCGCTTTTATGAGATAAAGAAGGGGGGGAAAAAATCAGCCAAACATATCGACCAAAAACATTAGCATCATATATCGGCCATCGGCTGCCCTGATTTCTAAATATCGGCATCGGCCAGAGAAAAACCCTTATCGGTCGACCTCTATTGCGGACACATAAATTAATTGTTTTGCCACATGTTTATTTGTTATGCATGTTATGTATGTTTATTAAAAACAAGTTTTGTAATAACCAATTGTTCCAATCCGGACCTTTGACACTGATGAAAATTCAGATTTGGACCTTTTGAATGTAGACTTTGAGAACCCCTGGCATAGACCATCAGCAGGCACTACGTTTCCCAGAATCCACCAGCTTCACTTTTCCTGATTAAAAATCTGGTGAGATTTCCATTATGAGTCAGGCACTTGCAGCACTTTCCCCAGTGACCAATTACTCCATCACCATATGCTCATGCACTTTAAAACCTAAGAGTCAAATATAGAATGTAATCCTCCCTAACAGTAAAAAAATGAGGTAAACCCATCCGCCATGTTTCTTTTTCCATTATGCTAGGTGCCTCTGCTCACCGCATTACGTAAATGGCTGATTCCTAATGCCTGTTCAAGAAACGTGTGGTTAAATTACAGGGAAACAGAGCGGCTTGACATATCGAACTGGATACGCAGTGTCACTATCCATACCACAGTAATCATGTATTGGTTTACGGAGTATTTACCCCATAAATGACTGCAAGAGGAGCGTTTTCATCTCAGAGAACACGAGAGCTGACAGTGAACGAGCGGCCAGTCATCTGATAGTGAAGAACGAAGTGCAGAAAAATAGCTTGGACGGAGGGAAAGTAAAAGTGGAGGTTGAGGTACAAGAATTGTAGCCAGAAACCACAGAGAGCAAGCTGTACGGTTTCTAAGTGAGCTGGTACTCTAATACAGAGATCGCTGCCAAGATACAAAGAAAGAGAAAAGAAAATATAGGTGTGGGGTAGCCCGAAATGGAGAGTGAGAGTTGGACTGATAGCGCTGAACCATTATGGCTAGTGGCTGCTTTACAGCCCTGAGCTCTATGAATGATGGGAAGCTTAGGCAGAGAAGTGTATATAACTCAAACACCACATCTGAGAACAGAGAACAATGCACATTACATCTCAGCAGACCAATTTCTCTATGTGACACACCTCGCTCGTATATCTGGGCCTCTTGCTGCAACCGAGCCTTTGGCAATGGAGAGGGAAAAGCTAAGAAATGAAGAGGAAAAGGTGCTGCAACAGGTGCCGTAACATGTTAAAATGAAGAATTCTGGGAAATCATAAACTCACGACAACAATTCATTCAGAGCTACAACAAAGAAGCAACAGGCGGACAAAGAAAGACTACAAAGAGATGAAGGTGGTATGGAGGTAATAAAAGAAACGTTCAAGAGAGAGAGTGTGTGTGTAGTCCCTCTCTCTCTTAACTCGGGTTTCTGTGAAGTGTTTAATGTTTGGAGAGCTCTGCCAAAAACAATGACTTTCTTCTTCACCGAAGCTCCATCCTGCAGAGAACTGACAGAGAAGCCAGGAGAGACGAATGAATGAATGAATGAATACTGGCAGAAATTAAACTGACAGAGGACTTTCATGAATTTGGGGGGCGAACCTTGAAATACAGAGTGGAGAGAGTAGAAAACATACCGAATGAAAAAACTGAACAAGGGGCTGCTGTGCAAGCAGTTGCTGTGGTTATAGTGGCGGTATATTACCTGCCATCATGCCTGTGTCCCGCAACACTAAGCTTAATGCACAATAGCACCCTGGTAGCTCACACACAACAGACTTTGTGTTCACCTCTTCCAGCATAAACAATCCCCACACTGTCTGCAGGCAATACATATTAGGCCAGGAACAGGAGAAATGCCTTTCGTCGAAAGCAAAAGAGCTCTATTGTATTCCAGTCACCCTTTATCAAGGCTTATTATCCAGATGGAGCCAAGATTTTACCATCACAATAAAAACTAGGTCTGCATTTTCTGAAGGAAATACCTGTGCTTGAAAGGCAGCAAAGGAATGGTGTTGAATTGTCTCAATTAGTGTTTCTTAGAGAGATTATGCTTCATGTAACTCTAAAAAAAACATAAAACCTGTGTTATAATGTTAATGATTGACTAGTCACCTAACAAGTGACTGGCTGATTTGAAAAGTCAACAGGGTGCATTTTCTGAATACCAATGTTTGACTAGTCATAACTTTTCAAATATATATTTTTTTTCTTAAAAAAATTCAGTTTTTTTTCTTTGAAAAAAGTCATGATTTTTTTTTTTTATAAATTCATGACTTTCCACATCTATTATATAAATTAGACTTATGAAATTCCCTAATATTTATAGTACAGGTTTTCCACGAGTTTGAGAACATTGTATTTAGATTTTTTAAAATATAATTTCTTTAATTAGTTTTGCAATACTGTTCAAAAGTTTCAAAAGAGGTCTCTCATGCATCATTAGTTTTGCGTCTATTTAATCAAAATGCAATAAAAACAGTAATATTGTGAAATATTATTACAATTTAACTCTTTTCTGTTTTAATATTTTTATCATTTATTCTTGTGATGGCAAAGCTTAATTTCCAGCAGTCATTCCTCTAGTCTTCAGTGTCATATGATTCTTTAGAAATCATTCTAATATGCTGATTTGGTGCTCAAAAAACATTTTTGATTTATATCAATGTTAAATATGGTTGCTTGATATTTTTTGTGGAAACAGTGATACATTTTTCAAGATTCTTAATGAACAGAAAGTTCAAAAGAATAGCATTTATTAAATCAGAAATTTTTGTAACATCATAAATGCCTTTACTGTCCCTTTTGATCAATTTAACGAGTGCAGAATAAAAATAAATAGTTTTAAGTGTGATGACAGAGAAGTTGCATATTTAAATTCATCCCTTTTAAAGCATCACAGTGACACACGTTCAGACGGAGGTCTTTGGCTGTTGCATCATGTCTAGCTCTGTTTTTGGAGAATCCTGCCACAAGTTTTGCATTTTTAAGACAGCGTGTAAATTAAAAAAATAGTCTAACTTTTAAAACATGCATATAGAGACAACGCAAGAACGTGTCTTATGTAAACACTCCCTGAGAAACTTAGGTGAACCTGAAATGAGACTCAATATACAAAGCTTCCTTGATAACGATATACGACAAAAGGGCGGGCTTACCATCGTCCCATCTGCCTTCAGTGTCGACGGTCCCGTTAGGGTCATCGTCAGGGGCCACACTGTCACAGTCAGCCCCGTCCAGGAGACTCCCTTCCTCCTCCACGATGTGAAGCTTATCTTCATCATCTGAGTCTGACTGGCCCTCCAGCACATGACTGTAGTTACTCACTGCAGAGACACAGAGAAAACACAACACTTAAAGAGAATGCTAACATATGGAGCCTGCAAGTGCTTGCAAACCGCAGAAGGCTTGATGAAACCCCTGAAATTTGGAAAGACGCTGCTCGTGAAAATGACTACACGATAGAGCCAGACAAGATTAAAGAGAGAGACTGCAGCTCAGATGAAACCAATTGTTGAAGCGGGAGAGATGACTGAAGAGATGTAGAGAGATGAAGTGTACTTAAGGGAATAATTCAATCAAATGCCAAATAGTAGTGGAGCAGTTCCTGCGTCTTTCAGTGAGCCAAAGAAACAAGACAAAGAATCACTCGAGATTGAATCAATAAATCAGAACGGCTCGTGTTAAAACCATTTGTGGCCAAACGGTCTGGTGTGGACACAGTCAGACGGTGTAATCAGATCATGAAATGACGATCAAGCTGCTGTAATCGTGAGATCACATACCGTACAATACTGGAAACATATCTTCTTTTAGGTGTGTGATCGGCCTTTTGTAATGATTAAATGCCTCTTTACTTTTTTGACAAAAAGGAGGGACAGGTTGACCTCCATTTCAGCAGCGCAGGAAGGAGAGAGAGAGAGATTGAGCTAAAACACCATTGATTTTCTGTTACAGGCCAGGCGGCCTTGATTAGTAATATGTGTGTTTGCATGCTAGGCTAAGTGTGATTTGACATTCTATTAAAACAGTGGATGACGGAGTGGTAAGCTCACCTAACACGTTCTCATTCGTTAAAGGTAAGTGCTGGCAGGACAAGGCCTCTAATGGAGCAGGCATAAATCAAGCAGAGGTTGAATGTTTAGATTTATAAATTCAGCTAAAAGAGAGATCTTTTCAAACCCAGCGACAGCAAACATCCAGCACTTGTATACGTCTTGGACTGAAGAGTTTATGGCCACCTGAGGAATCAGTATTATTTTGATAAAGGTATATTTCACCCAAAAATTAGAATTCTGTCATAATTTTTTCCACCCTGTGCTGTTCTTACTTCTGCTGAACATATTTGTGAAAAATATCCTGTGATTTCTTTCATCCATACAATGAAAGTCAGTGGGGTTCAATGTTGTTTTGGACCCCACTGACAAAAACAACAGAAACATTCTTCAAAATATATTTTTTTTATTCCACAGAACAAATTTGGAGCAACATGAAGGTGAGTAAATGATCCAAGAGGGAACTATCCCTTTAATTGGTAAAAAAAAAAAAAATTTCAATACAGATATTCACACAACTTTATTCTAATACAGATATTCACACATCGCACAATGAATGTGACTCTAGAGACTGGTAGTGATTATCATCGTAATATGAGTGAATCCTTGTTGAAAGATTTTTTGCAGGGAAAGAATAGGTGTGCCGAAAAGCCTTCCTCTCCATCCTCCTCTCTCTCCATTTCTCTCGCAGTTCTCGCTCGCCGTCATTCTTCTTTTCCACTCATCTAAGTACCTCTCTCTCTCCGGCCAAATCAATTTTCCTTTGAGAGGAGCAAAGTCAGCAGAGGGGCTGGCCATAGATACACACACACACACACACACACCATATCTCTTATCTGGCACATTTACATTCAGCTGATTTTGTGCTTTTTGTTGCACACTTTAACCAACTCTCTCTCTCTCTCTCTCTCTCTCTCTCTCGCTCCCACACGCTCAATCTTCTTTTATTTCTCTGGCCTGTACTTTCATTCTCCACCTGTTCTGTGCATGTACAAACCTCTTAACCTTTTTCTTTCTCTCTATCTCATGCTCCATCTTTGGTTTTAAGGTCATGGATCACAGCAAAGACCTGTGGTGTGTCTATATATGGACCTGAAAGTAGAGTCTCAATGTGGCGGTGGTTAAAAAATGCTGCTTATAACAAAATGGAAAAAAAAAATCACACAATCATAAAGATAGACCCATCGCTCACAAGTTCTGTCAAACCTATCCGAGTGATGCACGGATCACCACAACAGTCAATTCGGTGTACTGTGAAGGAGATGCTACCAATCCCATCAGGCTGTTCAGCCAAGGGAAGCAAACGGTGTGGCTACTCAGCAGAAGACAGAAGTAAAGGGACAGCAGAGAGTGTGTGAGCTCACTGTGAATGATCCATGACAAACAGCCACGAGCCTTGTTCCGCCGTTCCACATGAGAGATTTCATTACAGCCTTCAGGAGGTACACACAGGAAAAGTGACTAAATAAACGCTTTACCAAGAAAGGAATAGCTCACATTATGCTGGAGCTGTAAGCTAAAACTGTGTAAAGGCACAGGAAGAACAAACTGTACTACATAAAAACACATAAAAGACAGCATGAAACATTTAAAATCTGTGCCTCAAAATAGAAAAGTCAGAGGTCAGTCTAAAAAACTAAAGTAAATAAATAAATAAAAATAATGATTACTACTCGTATTTTAAATATTTTTTCTGGCCCTTAGGTGTTTTCTGGTCAGAAATCATGAGACGGATTACAAATTGTTACTCTCTTGGTAGCAATACATTTTAGTAACAGTAAGCAAAACAAATCTGTATATTATTTTGTGAATAATTCTTATTTTCTGCTTTACTTTGTAAAGCTGCTTTGAAACAATACTTCTTGTGAAAAGCACTATACCATTCTTTTTTTGCATGAATATGCTTTTAAACAGAAATCAAGCATTTAATAATAATAATATTTTAATGATTTGTTTTGGATTTAATGACAATATAAAAGTTAATTTAATATAGGAAACAACTTGCTTTTTTCACGCAGTATACACAACAGTTCAAAAGTTATTAGGAATTTTATTTAAGAAATACATGTTAATACATTTATTTAGCAAAGATGCATTAAACTGATCAAAATCGACAGTTATAAAAAGAATCCTGAGAAATAATGTATCACAGTTTTTAACATTTATAACAATAAAAACATGTTTTATTTCAGTTTTAAATCAGCATATTAGAATAATTTCTGAAGGATCACGTGACAATAAAGACTACTTTTTTAAACCCCTGGTATAGAGAAAGAACAGAAAATGACGGGGGAAAGGGATACTGAACTACAGCTCATTGTATTTTTAGCATGTGTGCTAACCACCAGGCCAACGATCTACTTTTACTCAGTTATATAAATGCTTGCTAAATGTATTTCCTATCTCCTAAAATATCACATACACTTGTCTAAATACAAACACTGACATTCCACCGAAACCAAAGATTTTTGCGTGTGTTGTCGGCATGCACAGCACTATGAATATGTCAAGTCAGCCAATGAAACCGTTAGCCTAATGAGTCTACATTCTTACTGGTCAATCAGTTTTCCAGCTATGCCTCATCTATGGATTTTACAATCAACCCAGTTGAAGTGATATGTTGACTGGGCAAAAGCTGGCCTCCAATCTGCTGCTCTGTACCTGTATGATAAAGCCTGAATTCCCAGAACTTCAGGTGATTCTCCGAAGGTTCTATTTAAAGCAAACACAATCAAGACCCCTTAATGACCCCTATAGGGCATTACAGTGACATCTGTCAAGGCACACCGATAAATGCCTCTAAAAGCAATCCCTAAACAAGTACACATATACATTGTGACTCACCTGGGCAGAGCTCAACTTCTTGTTAGCGGTACAGTACATCACATATGGAGCCTTTAAATAATAAATTGAGCCTTCACCCATCTAAACTCCAGCTCAGATAAAAGACACATGAGACTCTGAGGCAGACAAGAGTTATTGATTTGTCATTTAGGAAGGTGAGCTGCAGGTTTCCCATGAGTCTTTGCCAATAAGAACATTCTCATCTGCTACTTGCCCTCTCAATCTCTATGTAGAGCTTATACAAGCACAATGTGATTTAGAGAAGTAGGACATGTTACTGGATCAAAATCAACAACAAAAAAAAGTAAATGTTTCAAGTGAATTTAGGTGTCATAACATTATAATGTACAGTAAATATGAAAATGGATATTCATTTTGAAATTTGAAAAGGATTACATTTTACAGTGTTATTAACTTGTAAGTATTCTTAAAGATTAACTTTATAAGATGCCTAAGATGAGTACAAAGGTAATCTAGATGTAAAAACACGGGAAATGTGTACATGCATAATTAAATATACCATGTTAACAGATAAAATAAGAATAAATTGCATTTTAAAATTAGTGCTGTCAAACTATTAAACGCGATAAATCGCATCCAAAAAATCCAAGTTTTTCTTTACATAACACTGTGTCCTGTGTATATTTATTAAGCGTATATAAACACACACACATGCATAAGAAATATGTTGTTTATATATCAAATATATTTGTGTGTATTTATATATACATAATACATAGACACACAGACACAGTACACATATATTATGTAAAGAAAACTTTTATTTTGAATGCGATAAATTCCTTTTGAATTTATCGCATAATAAATAAATAGTTTGACAGCACTATTTAAAATACATTAAAATTGGAAACAATTATTTTATATTTTATACTAGAGTTTTTACTGTATTTTTGATCAAATAAATGTAACCTTGATGAGCATAAGAGACTTCTTTCAAAACCAGTAAAAAATCTTACCAACCCCAAAATATCCTATAAATGATAAGATTTAAGATATAAGGTTGGTAAGATTTTTTTTATTATTTGTGTTGTTTAATCGGTAGGTTATTATTATAAGAATAACCAATACTCATTAAATAACACATATGGTACTGGTAAATTGTGCATCTCTCTACTAATGTATTGAAAACATGAATGTATTAAAAACATAAATCTTCTGACCTTTGCATAGTTTGCGATTTTAAGAAGATACACAGAATTAGCCAGTAAGAATCAAATGTGCTAAGAGAACAAACAATGCGTTAAATCTTTCAAGAGTGTCTCTTCTGGAACACTCTCTGCAGAACATATTAATCATTGTGGCCTGTGGTGTAAGAAAATAATCGCTGGGGCACACTGATACCTCGCTCAGGATTCTGTTCATGGGATTTATCACCAATGAAGGGATCTTGAGGGGGGCACAAGAGCAGTAAATTACAGCATGCTTTCCTCTTCAGCGACAGCCACGTTTACCTCCCAGAGTCCTGAGCTCTGCATTGCTGGTCTTTTTTCACCTTTGTATGGAAAGTAACTGGTTGTATACCTGTAAGTCTGTCGGAATCAACATATGACAACACAAAAAACCTTAATGGCTTGTAATTGGGTTTCCATTGCAAACACAGTTGTCTTTAGGGTTTAGGTAGGCGTTTTTTTCCAAAGCTATCTTTGCGGTGAGAGAACTGGTGTTCGTTTTAGAAGGAGGCTACAGTAAGAATGGATAGTTGGGTTTTTCGTTCGTTTGTTCAAGTGCTTCTAGTTCGCTCCTGCAACCCTGGTGAGAGAAGCTATGCGTGGAATGTCCAATCATAACACTCTCCCTGAGTGGCTCGACCATAACGACAGATCGCTGTGTCTGCTTTTTTTTTTTTTAAACCTTCATTACAACAGGCACATACTGCACTGTTGCTTTTCAGCTGCAAAGACTAATTAGTGGTGCTTGCTAAGGAAATCATTGCTGTTACTGTTGCTCATACTAGTGTCAGATTTGGTGACTACTGTTATTTAAACAAACCTCTAAGATAAGTATTAAAATTTCAGAAGTCAGAAAGAGCTTTATTGCCAAGTATGTTTGCACATGCAAGGAATTTGTTTTAGTGTCACAAGCTTCCAGTACACAGAGACAATAACACAGAGATAATAAAAAATAAGATGAGAATAAAAATACACAAATGTATATATAAATAAACAAAAAACATGGACTTGAATGATTCCTCAGATCATACATCTTTTATTAGGAAAGGTGTGCTGTTACTTCTACAAGTGATTTGGGCGCGATGTTGACAAAAATAAAGAAAAGATATCTCGATATTTTTTTTTAACGATAATTTATATTTTGCTGAGTGTGTTTTTGTGCTGATACCTTGGCTGGTTTAGGCCTGTCATGGATGAACAAATATGGCACTACAACGGGGAAGTGCCTTAAAGGGTTAGTTCACCCAAAAATGAAAATTCTGTCATTTATAATCACCCTCATGTCGTTCCAAACCCGTAAGACCTTCGTTCATCTTCGGAACACAAATTAAGATATTTTGGAGAGTATGGAACGACATGAGGGTGAGTACTTAATTACAGAATTTTCATTTTTGGGTGAACTATCCCTTTAATGAGTGATTCATTTTATTATTAATTCAAATGATTCATTCAAAAAGCCTGGTTCATTTAGAAATGAAGCAAGTGTCTTTATGAATGGATTATTGAATCACTGACTCAAATGAATAGTTCAAAAACAGATTAATTCAAGAAGGAAATACTGCAGTGTTGCTCTGGGACGCACAAATGTTCTTCTCCAGCTTAGTTTGGAACTATTTTTGTTGGCAAATCAGAAAAATAGACAATTATGTGTCTAAAGTGTAACTCACTCAATATCAACTTCTTGTTTGTTGAACTGTTGTATAAAATCAATATCACATTCACGATCACGTATCGCGTATAAGCTAAAATTCGGTAAAAAAGGCACTCTTGCTTGTGTGATATTACATGACTATATAATATCTTCTAAATATTAAAGGGATCATTTTTGCTTTTATAACTTGAATTAAATGGGCATTGCAATAGACTTCATCACACAGTGAATGATTTTGCTCTCTGAAGATTTTTGATTGATCAAGTTTTGTTTGTTTTTTGCACAGTCAGTGACATATGTGATAATGTCAGCTCCCACATCGTTAAAACAACAATTACAATATTATTGAAGATGCGAAATATTGCACACCCCTAGATTTCACATACAATTTTTGTCTGGAGAATTTATAGCAAAGGCTTAGCAGCCACGTAGAAACCTCACAGCAACTCATTAAAACTACCCTTAAAACTTAAGCAACAGCATAGCAGCACATTTGCATCCACTCAGAACTCCTTAAAAACCACATAGCAAAAATCGAGTTAGCCCACATATAAGCCATTTTGTAATACAAGTACCAATGGAGAGGATGATGGGAAATAAAGCCTGCGGAGAGAATTGATCCTGATGGATGTTCCTGTCAATAACTGTACAGTTTGTAACTGTAGCATCTCTAATAATTATAAAACAACTCATAGCTGGACTTGTGACAGTTTGAACACACAGAAGCAGCGTTGGAGGAATGAAGACACACCCTGCGCTAGTACTGAGCTATATATAAACCAAAGCTTCAATACACACAAACACACACTTCTGCTCTTATCTTGAGCTAGAGGTGTTCGAAAACTGCAAAATAACAACGCAGAACTGGAAAAATGAAGTAAAGCCTTCTGGACTATACATGCTCTGACTAAATGGCAATCCTTTATTATGCACAAACTTCTTTTTTCACTGGCAAACACACACACAGTGCTTCAAACCACATCCCCACCCAGAATTCTTTTGTCTCTCACACACACTAACCACAACAAGACAGAGCCATTACATCAAACAAAAGCCTGTCACCGCACACATCTCTGGGTGTCTGGGGAGTGTGTGAATCCACTCCTGAGAAAGACTCGGGTTCCACATGCGGCCTGTATCATTATGTTTCTGTTTTCAGAGGCTGGGCTTCGAACTGCACCCTCTGCTCTGGGCTGTAGGGGGCAACCTGCTCCCAAGGAGACGTCAGCGATGCAACAGAGGCAGATGGAACACAGCATGGCCCAGTTTGCAAAGCATTTAGCATTCATGTGACATTCCTGATGTCAGCGATGAAAAGAAATGGGAAAACTAGGGATGCACCGATATTAAAATTCTGGCCGATATCAATAAGACAATAATTGATGTCACAAAATTTATAAGTACAAAAATCACTATTAATTGTATTATATGTATATTTGTCTATAAATAAATTAAATCAAAAGTCCAAAATCAACTACTTAATTTAGGCATCCCGGCTTGGAAAAATAATGGAAAAAATAGTTTGTTTTGAATTCTGAACTGAATGACAAAAGTCATATGGGATGTTGGAAATACAACTGAAAATAAGTTTTTTTTTGCCTTTTAAACACCTTAGATTTAAAATATTTACATGATGTACCCCTGAGATTTTAAGTTATTATTTCAATAATTTAGTGACACATTTACATGTTCACATAAAATTTGAAAAGTGTTTTATTTTGACATTGTAACTGGACTTTAAAATTGAATAAAACCTCTAATAATAATAATAATTTTGTGTGTTGAGCTATTTTGTTATATATTATTGTTATTATTTGCTAATTTGTATTATTTATTTTGTTTTTATTATTATATATTGTTTATATATTACATTATATAGTTTATATATTATTTTATATAATAATAATACTTATTATTATTGTGGTTGCTGTTGTTTTTTTAACAGTAATTATAAAAACAAAGACAAATATTACTGTTGTAAATAACTGTATTGTAAAATAAAGAACAAATGTTTGAAAATAATTATAACATAATAAATATAAGTTTTCTTTTACACAACAAGTTACAATACTAATATGTATGTCTTAAATTCTTCACTTGCAAACATTTCTGTTAAAGTACAAAAGTAAAAGACAGGAAAAGTAATCAAAATCCAAAACAAACTGAAACAGGAGTCTAAAATTAAATGTCCAGTACTGACTATAATAACCAATTTTGTGTATCCCTATGGAAAACTTAAGAAAATAAAGTCAGTTGCTGCAGCAAAAGCGCAACATATCTGGAACATGTGCGCACCTAAAAGCCACAGCCCTGACATGCTGAATTACAGCTTTACTAAAAGTACATAATACTCATGCTCCTACATCTCATTCGCCTTGCTCTCCCATGCTTTCCTTCCCACTTCCTGCCCTCTGGGAGTCAGCACACAAGCTAGTGTCATAGATGGTTGCGGCGCCACTTGCCCTGCTAAGAGCGTCACTTCACAAGTGCATCATTATCCAGCCAATGCTAAGAGGCAAATTAGTCGCAGCAGGCTGTCTCCTCTATTCATTGAAGAAGAGCACGTCAACCACAAACACATTGCGAATGTATACTTAGCTCGACTGCAGGTTGGTGATAAAAAAAGTGATGTGCTAAGAGAAGGAATGCATAGCAAGGAATATGTGTGTGTGTGTTTGAGCAAAGGTGACTTTGAGAACTAACATCTGACCATGCATGATGTGTGTCTGGCCTTCACATGAGACTATGTGAGTGTATTTTGAGCTAATCTTGCTCAGCACAACTGGGTTCTTCTAAATAAGGTCAGAGAGCGCGGTCATACCTGCGCTATGATAACAAAGCACGCTGCCTCAGTTTGTCAGCGCTTACTTTAGTGTGTTTTGGTTTGAGGTGAGACTGACCCCATTCACAGAAATAATGCTCTTTCATTTACATGCCGATTGGCTAAAGACTAATTTAAGAGTCTGAGAGTAAGTTAAACCAGCAAGTTTGTTTTTCATGGCAGTGCATTACCTGTTAGTGAAAATATGGGCGGTATGCTGAGGCACTCATTCATTATCAGAGCCTGTTCTGTATCTGCGCAGTGCTAGACTTTGTGTCTGTTCATGTGTGTTTGTGCTTCACCGTTCTGTAGATATAAAGAGGAAACATCTGCCGTGCCTGCTGGGTAGTCAGTCAGTCCTGTACCTGCAGATATGGTTCACTAACCTGAACCTTTCTTCATACAGTTTCACTACCTTCTCTCGCTCTCTCCTCCCACTCGTCCCTCCAGCAGCTCTGCCTCGCTCTGTCCTCACACTCGTCTTTATAAGCAGATCAGACAGAGGTTCAGTGCCGCCCATGGTCAGCATGCTGGATTTAGACGCTAACATAACACACTTTGTTTAGGGTAGGAAAGTCCCGTCGTCAAGGTAACTCTACCAAAATTAACACTGACAATGAAGAAAGCACTAAACTGTTGTATGAGAACACATAGACGTGACCACACACATGGGGATTTCTCTCTCTCCCACTCAAGACTGCAACAGTTGAAATATATGACATATACATTATATATAAATATATTCTTTGGTCATCAGTTTTTCTGCATTTACTGTGCTATTCTGAGGGAAAGTGTGTGTGATTCTGTGGAATGGATTTAAATGGTAAATCTAAAATCTTTCATTTGTCATCTCTATAGTTTTAAGTATTGACTGGGGATGGTAAGATTCACCGATATGCATCGGTGCATCGGCATAAAATTTAATGATGCGATTTAAAAAAGTGTGCATCAGATAAGGGTTGGCATTTGTATCGTGATGCATCGTTTCTAATATATTTGTATTGGTAAAAAACAATTTATTCGTATATAATTATTAGTAGATGCACTATACTTTTATTATTTAGTAAAATGACTAATAATTTGTGACCAATATTTTATATGTAGATTGATTTCTCCTCTCTAAACTGTTTCTCAAGCACATTCTCTCTACGTGAATATGACATACAACAACACACGGAGACAGAGGTGTTAGGAGTCAGAAGCCACTTAAGTTAATTTATGATTTGCTGTCTGTCTGAACCAAAGAAATAAAAGCGAACTATCTGTACAATATTGAATTGCATATAGCATCATATTTTTTTCTCCATTGCATCGTATTGCATCGTGTTGAATCGAATCAAAATCTGATCACACTGCATCGTGATAGGGGTGAATCCTATCGCATCGCATCTGTAGATGCTTCATAATGTATCTTTAATGTACCATATCATTGGCTATGCATCGAGATGCGTATTGCATTGGCCTCAGCTACATCCCTAGTCTCGACTGTGCTTGGATTTGCCAAGAAACTAAACACCTTCAACCAAATGCAATTGATTTCAATATAAACTCAAACAATTCTCATACAGTACATACAAAATCAAATGATCTGAGTCACATAATTAAAAAAATTTTTTTAGTACATTTATTTATCTTGAATTTTATAAAGCCGGTGAGACTAAGTTGATACTTCAATGAAGCATAACTACAAACACTATTACTTCTCTTGAGCCATAAAAGAGCAACCTCTGAGCTATAAAATATTCCTCTGGTACAAGCTTCCGTTTGGTGGTTTTTCCAGACATGTAATAATGTCTGCTCACTCTCTTGGACACAAACACTGTCCAAAAGTTTTAATCTATGAAATGATCAATAAAAGAACGAATGAATGAGCCAGTGGTGTCTAGACGAGACATTGAACAGTCTGTCTGACTGACCAACTCAACCAAACCACTGAACAGCACACTCTGATACACTTACTTATGCACAAATCCAAACCAACACACACAGTGACTCAGATATGATTAGTCATTTTAAGAGCATCCGAGTACATTTGTCAGTGTGTGTGTGTATGCAGGGCATTTCCCAAACAGTTCAAGTGAGTCAGACAAAGAGGACAAAATATTTTGTTATGATTAAGAACATCATGTTAAAATAATCTTATAAAAGAGATTCTGATTGGTCATTATAGCATTCCAGCCATGATGCAATATTATTTTAGCATTAATTATATACTATTATATAATTAATTGGCTGGTGGATGGTGCTTTTCTCTCTGTTTCTCTTTTTTAATGCAGCACATCCAGACTGAAAACACCTTAAACCAGATTAAACCAGTCTGTGGTCCAGACCGACAGGAGGCCCACTCACAGTCTCAGCTGTTGGATTGTGGGAACAGGTGAAGTGTGCAGCAAGGATGACTATTCTTGTTAACGGGGCACTGGAGATGGGGGAGGGAGAAACAGATAAGCCGTCCCTATCTTTCCGACCTAAAATAGTCAAAATAACAGCATTTGATCTGTGAGTATATACAGCGGTAAAAAAAAACTGTTAATGACTTGAAAAGACAAAGAATCACTGTCAAAGTCCATATTTATCTGGACGAAGTATTCGCCCGAGGCAGATCCTGTCACACATGGTCAGCGAGAGGAAGACTGAGAGAGAGGGGGCTGCTCAGACTCTTGTATTTAAAGGTCAGGTCTCATAAAGCTGATCATTCAGACAGCCTGACACTTACAGAGGTGAAGAGATGCCACAGGCGTACACACACTCGCACACACACACACACATTCAAAGACTCGCACTGGAGGCAGAGGGATGAGTCAACAAAACAACCCCAGAAACTCTCCCACGACACACGCAGAAACAGCACAGATCTGCAATTTTCACTCTCAGTTTGCTTCACAGCCCCTTGCAACTCGCTCTCTGGTAGGGCTGTCAAAATGGCTGAAAAACTAAATTCGAATTTTGTACTTAAATATTATCACAATTCAAATTATATTCAAATTTAAAATGCATAATTTCAGTTAGGGTGAAGAAAAGCTTTTGGATTCTCTTCTGAGGCCACAAGAGGGCGCATAGAGCAAAATATTACTAATGCAGGTTTATTCAAAGCATAAGATAACATGACTATCTGTGAAAAAAGTGCATAATGTTTAAAATAATGTTTATAAACTAATTATAATTAATTAAAGGCACAATATGTAAGTTTTCACCACTAGAGGGCGCGTATTCAAAACAAACAAAGAAACAAAGGCGTAGTTTGATGATGCCGTGACTGAGTGTGGAATCATGGGAGTTGTCGTCTACAGCCGATGCAATCCGACGGGACTCGGGCAGAAATCATGATCATGGATGAGCTAAAGATTTATTAGCATAGTAGAATGAAGCAGGGTGAGGCTCGAAGCGAAACGAGGCCGCTGAACAAGCGTGACACACGGCTCGAAAGCAGTGGAGCTTTTATTATGCCACAGTCGACCGCTTCCGCTCCTTCCGGAAAGCAGCGGAAGTAAGCAGCGCTGTTTTATCATACTAGATACATTTGAAAGTTCTGTTATAATGCTACTCTGTGCGGTCGTCACCGGTCAAATAAAATGCATAACATACTAAAGCGTCTTTGGTGTTTCCATGTTTTCTACAAAACGAAACCGGAAATCGAGGGGTTATGACGTCATTAGCAGGCGACACAATGACACTATGGACACGGTCCGTGTCTCTAGTTAAAATTGCTTATTTCTCTGGATTTAAACATTCTTCGAAACATTTGGGATAATGTAAGTACACAAGTCAGCAAAATATATAACACTGTTCTAGTAGTTTTTGGATATTTTAATAAAAAAATCTTAACATATTGTGCCTTTAAGTTGCTTAAACAATTATAAACAAAACAGCTTCATGTATGTATGCATAGTTTAATACAAAGGGCGGAAAGCAAATCACACAGACTACATTTTTAATTTAAAAACACGAGTTGCAGTGGGATGGGGGGGAAAAACCCCCGCCATAAAGTCTCGAGGTATGTTTTTTCAAAGTTGAACTTGCATTAATTTTACATGGCTTTCTAAACATGCAGCTCTTTTGATAGATGTCCCTCTAGAAAATGCGTGAAATATGCATTCTGTGTGAACAGCTTGGTTTCAGTTTTGATGTAAACAAGATCTTCTCCACATTGATGTTCTCTTTTCCCGCAATATTTGTAATTCACAACGCAGCAGCGCCGCATCTAGTGGTTTACTGGATAGGCTAAGAAAAACATTAAAATGCAATGACACTTACATCGTCATCGCATCTTGTGCGCCACTGATAAGGCTGCCTCCTTAACGCACACCTAAAAACGTTGCATTCGAATGTGGATTTTTATTCTAAATTCGACGAATATTCGAAATTCGAAATCTTTTTTGACAGCCCTACTCTCTGGTGACTGTAAAGACACAGAAATAATTTACACCAGTGGTTGACAGATACAGGTTTCTCATATCAAACTAAAATAAACATAATATGTTTAATGAGCACAAATGAGACTTACAGAAAATCTTTGAATTGAAATCGGCATATTTATTCAAAATTATAAAAAAAAAATGCAAACAGAAGTTATCGGTTGTCAAAGCCCAATTGTGTACACAATTATTGACCGACCCTAGTGAAAAATAAATATACTAAAATGTTAATTTCATGCTAAGTATTACAAATACATTTACATATTTAAGTTCTTAATACAAATACCCTGCAATTGTACTTTTGGTATACTAAACTGGTATATTTAAAGTCTTCTAAATTGTAACAACTAATTTTGTACTAAATTTTGTACACTTCACTTGTGCAGAAGTAGTGCTGAAGTCCAACTAAAGATATAGGCTACTGAAATATATTTGATTGTGCTAAAGTGGAACTAATGGAAGTATACTTTAGGTACACTTTAAATATCTTGCATTTAAAGACCGTTATCATTCAAAGATTATACAATCCTCATTAACAGTGACATTAAAACACATTTTAGGCTTAATATTAAGAAATGTGCATTGTGGACAAGTAGTACTCCAAATAAATTAAAATTTTTATATCAGTAAGTCTCAAGCGTTATGTCAGTAAATATGTTCATAAATTTGAAATAACTGTATTTTAAATATATATTTTTTTTTTACTAAGGAATGCTAATAATTTGAACATTTTTAAATAAACGATCGGTTAATCTGCGTTAAGCTTTGCTGTCTTTATCATTAACAGCCCAAATCAGATCTTAAAGATAAATCTCAATTGGCATACTTACAAAGTACAAAAAATATGTAGAATATGAATATGTAGCAATACATTACAACAGTATTGCGACATGATAACACGTTAAAATGACAAAAAATAAAATTGCATATTGATATCTCAGCGAAATTTATACATTTAAAATGTAAATACAGAGCAGTACACAACTGTTTCAACATTGATAATAATGTTCCAAATCAGCATATCAGAATGTCATCTGAAGGATCATGTGACTCATGATGGTAATGGCTGCTGAAAATTCAGCTTTGCTATTACAAGAAGAAACATATTTACATTTACATTTATCCAAAGCGACTTACAATTGGGGAATACATAAAGCGATTCTTCTTAAAGAGGCAAACAGACACTCGTAATACCAAGTTTAAGGCATTTGTTCAAATAAGTACAAGCTAGAAAGAGAAGGAATAAATAAAAAGAAAGACTATTATTATTTAGGATGAAGTCAAGTAATGTCGAAAGAGATGAGTTTTCAGCTGTCGCTTGCAAATTGTCAGGGATTCAGTGTTCCAGATAGAGGTGGGAAGATCATTCCACCAGCCAGGAATGGTGAACGAGAATGTTCTGGAAAGTGGTTTTGAGCCTCTTTGTGATGGTACCACGAGGCGTCGCTCACTAGTGGATCTCAGACTTCTGGAGGGAATGTAGAGTCGTAGTACAGTGAGTGGAAATAGGCGAGTGCTGAGCCTGTGGCTGTTCTATATGCAAGCATCAATGTCTTGAACTTGATGCGAGCCGCAACCGGTAGCCAGTGCAAGGAGATAAAGAGAGGTGTAACATGGGCTCTTTTGGGCTTGTTGAAGACCAGTCGTGCCGCTGCATTCTGAATCATTTGTAGGGGTTTGATTGTGCTTGATGGAAGTCCAGCCAGAAGAGCATTGCAGTAGTCCAGCCTAGAAATGACAAGGGCCTGGACAAGAAGTTGTGCAGCATGCTCCGTTAGAAAGGGCCTGATCTTTCTGATGTTGTGCAATGCAAACCTGCAAGATCGAGCAGTCTTTGCAATGTGGTCTTTGAAGGCCAGCTCGTCATCAAAGATTACACCAAGATTTCTGACCAAAGTTGATGGGGTAATTGTAGAAGAAACTAGCTGGAGATGGTGAAATCATGCTGTAGAGTTGGAGTGGCAGGGAAGACAAGAAGCTCAGTCTTTGCCAGGTTGAGCTGTAGGTGATGTTCTTTAAATTAAATGACATGTTAAAATACATTAAAACAGAAAACAGTTATTTGAAATCATAATAATATTTCACAATATTACTGTTTTTACTGTATTTTTAATCAAATAAATTCAGCCCATGTGAGCAATAAGAGACTACTACATCTTTTTTTTTTATCTTACCAACACCAAACTCAGCATTTTCACTCAGCATTTTCACTCCCTAACAAACAAAACCTCCATTACAAATGTAATCTCCAAGATTCTTCAAACTATTGTCTGCCTGAGCCCCAGATGGGTATCTTGTTCCTGGGCAGTGAGGTGGGGTTGAGCCCCCCGTCTCTTGGAGCTCACTGATCCATCCATTGCTGCTCCATTACACACTACTAAATGGGCAGGACAGCAATCACTTACACAATCACAGGCAGCCGAGATATATCTAACCTAACCAGCCATGAGAGAGTGTAAATGTGTGTGCACTGAGAGGCACAGGAAGAAGAGAAAAAAGGGATTGGATGTTGGTGTAGTCACTAATTACAAGAAGTGACAAGGATCAGTTGTCCTGTTTTTACTTTGATCACCAATCACACGATTTTAACGGCCTTCCTAAAGACACACACACAGCACTATTTACAGTCAACATGAAACAACATCCTCAACCCGTTTTATTTAACTAATGTTACATACTGTACTGTATTTCCAAAGTGAAACGTAATATTCAACAAGAAAAAATGTAATGCAGGTATGGCTTTTATCCATCGGCTATTGCTTGGATTGCAAAAAGTGGGCGTTACATTCCAGAATGAAGTCAGGTGGTTTGGAACAGGAGCAATATGCATAAAAGATTACAAATACAAACATTTTTCTCTTTGGAATAGCTTGGACCCATTAATATGGCATAATAAGTTCAGGAATGTGTATAAAGGGGGTCTTTTACGGTAAAATAGATATAACAAATGGCCCGGCAGATAGATGATGTCACCAGGGACAGACATATTGACATACTGAAGCTTCTCTTTGTCTGTGACTTGTGTATGCGTGTGTGTCAGAGAGAAAGAGAAAGATGTACACGGACAGAGATCAATGTGCACACTGACAAATCGCTCAATGTAAAACACCACAGAGCTCTAATTTCCTCTCACCTTTACTAATGGGATCTCTGACCTAGACAAGTGCACACACAACAAATTCATTATTTGCCTGTATAATACGACACTGAGCTTAAATGTTGTCCTATAGCATCATAAGAGCATTCGAGAGGAGCGTTTGTATTGAACTACCCACACTGACCTAATTCTATTAGTCAATGTGACCCTGAACACAACCCTTCCTGTGATAGTTCTCAACACACACAAACACATGCACACAGGACACTTTTAAAAGATAGACAAGGTGAACATTTGTGCGGGTTTGTCCTTTAAACTTTGCGGATCCTTTGACACTTCAGGAAACTCACATATGCAGCTTTTAATAAACACAATGGGAGGGTGTGACGCAATGCTGTGCGGAGAAGTGTGTGTGTGTGTGTGTGTGTGTGTGTGTGTGTTTAGTGACTGATAGACGGTTTGTCCCTGATTCCCCCTTAAGTGCAAAGGGGAAAAAGCAAAAGAAATGAGAGGAAAGGAGAGGATTGAAAGCTTTGAAGCAGACCCAAAGGCAGTTTTGGTTGTGTTGGCACACTTTAGGAATAAAACAAACAGAAACATCTGTAAACTCTTTTTTGTCTAGTTTTCTATTACACAACACCTAGTTCCGGTCCTGTAATCTGATTGGCTGACTGCTGTTCCAAAAGTGATGATATTTAGTTTAACAACTCTGACATTTCCCTGTTTGCAGCATTTGTCAGTGACACGAATCTGTTAATTTTGTTTCAGCTTCATTCTGAACTATTTGATTGGCAGAGCGAAAATGCTTACAAGAACTTTACATACTGTTTCTAAAAGTGATAGAGAATTCAGTGTAAAGACGCAATGCCACATTAAAGCCATATTAAATTATGCCTGCTCAGACCCATCTCAGCCACTAGTATCAAAGTATACAACTGTAATTGCTGTGTAAATGCATTTATGCCACCTCTGAGCAGCATTAAACTGTCTATGTAAAGACACATAGACACATGCTTTTTTCTGTGAGACGTATGGTAGTGGAATGAAAATAAAATGCACTCGAGACATTTTTTTAAATTTGACTTTCTTAAAACTTGAGCATCACATTATGATTATTGTGTCATACACTAGATGCTACAAAAGATGCAAGATGCGGTCAAACACTTACATCTAGTGCATGTTTATAAAGAAAAACAATGAAAAAGCAGCACAATGGAATGCAAAAAAAACTAAATGCAATCTGTGTGAACAGACCCTTAGTTCTTTAATATTCTGAAATAAAATACCGAGGTGATTTAATATTGTGATTAAGACATCAAGAACAAAGCCACAATGGATACATTCTGGTGTTATGAAAACTGCCACAAAAATTACTTGTGAGCAGCTCAGAGTAAAATCTGAAAAACGAGTTATCATCTCGTAATTACAGTAATTCCAATTAGAGGTGAACGCAGCAAAAATCCATAAACATTGTCTAAAACCAGAGTCAGAAACACGAGTAACAAAGCATGAGTCCTCCATAAGCACTCATCAATAAAGAGTTCAAAGGGACGCAACCATTTGCTTTTAAATTTTTTGATGAAATGAAAAGGAAACAGGAAGTGTGTGTATATGCAGATGAGTGGCGCGGTGTTGTGGACATGTTATTTGTCAGGAATGTGAAACACGCTCTCTCTCTCTCATTGGGCTAATGGCATTTGATTTTTGTAGCTAGGCAACACTCCCAATGCGTGACATTTACCTGCCAGACCAAATAACCAAATACAAAACATTCACATACACACATTAACACATGCAGATGAGCACAAAAGCGAGAAGAAATACAGAATGGTCTTTGTTCATTCAGACATTCTTGATCTGCTTGAAGGCCTTCGCCATCCTCGGTGTAGCAAAGAGACCACATCTTACGAAAATGCACAGATCATCTGCTGATCTTCATCACACGCCTCCTCACACACACCCACACACCACATACACAACAACAGTGGTCAAATAGGCTAATCGCGCTCTCAAATGATCACATTTGTTAATGCTTTTACTAAAACACACACACACACACACACAATTAGTGTGGAATAATAATACCTAAAACACCGGAGCTCTAAACATCCTCTTAATCTGAGAGAAACAAACAGCACATTAGATAAACAACAGAGATTAGAGATTACAATCATCTGATTGCCGTCTCCACACACACTCACCCTCACCTGTGGGTTTGCAGCAACAATCAGGCACAGACTGTGAGTGTAATGATTATTACACTAAGACATGATCTCTGGACTATAGGCCAGCATTATAAGCATGTGCTCTAAACCATGATGTATGTGAGAGAGCTAAGGCTTAAATGCTCTACTGCACAAGGCTTGGGGGAAAGCTGCCCCTCCTGGCACCCACTTTTAACCCCTAATTCTCTTTGTAGACACAAAGTGTGCATAATCAACCCAGGCATTAATTTAACACAGTATTTCGCTGTGATTTTTCTCAAACATACATACACTGTGGCCCTAAAAACATCTACACAGGAGCGATAAAACATGTTTGTCCACACTAACTGAAACTGCAACTCGATGTGACAATTACAACCAATTAGAAAATATTTGATGTTAAATCTACAGATATGTTGAGTCAGATTTTGGACCAATTATATTTTTTATGGGCGGGGCAATGGACATAATGTTCCATTGACTGTCACTTGCTGTGGGTAGTTAAAAAAACAAAAACAAAAACAAAAAAAACCTTGGGGTTTGGCCAAAACTTAAAATAAATTTTATAGCATTTCAAAGAAAATATTTAAAAACAAGAAACATTTTAGAAAAAAATATAATATAATAATATATAAGAAATATATAAACAGTATATATATATATATATATATATATATATATATATATATATATATATAT
>NW_015505636.1:568514-599025 GCF_001515645.1 Sinocyclocheilus grahami
TATATATATATATATATATATATACATACACACACACACACCAGTTTTAACAAATCAAAACCTAACAAAAGCTACAAATCTATAAGACGTGAATCATACACTGTATTAACATGGTTATTCTTTCAAGACACCTGAGTGAACTGAAACTCAAAATCATTAAAAATCATCAGCAAAAATGGCAAAAAAGCACCTTTTATTGTAATTAAATGAAAGTCATATTTTTTTGGCCTAAAAAATATTTAGTTGCCACTGTACAGACTCAAACATGTATCCATGTACCCAAATACAAAAACAGACGTTTAGACATAATGAAAATGCTCTGGACAGAATCAACTCGACAGGTGTGTGTTCTCCTATGTGTGTTATTTATTCATTCAGTTGAATTTGTTCCCCAATGAGTCTCCACCGGCCAGGGCCACATCACACTAGAACTGTTGCTTTGACGTTATTTCCTGTGCAGTTTCACAGTCCTTCCCCCTTCCTTTTTCTATCTTTAACAACATCTTTTCTTTATTTAAAAATAAATCAAACGGAAACTGAACAAATGGAAGTTATCAGAACCCACACTAGAGAGCTATGCGTGTGTAAACCAGGTGTGCTCCAGACCTCTCCTCAATCCTCCCTGCGTCTGGGTCTCATCCTCCTCTTATATCCCCAGACAGCTTTATTAAGTCTTTATAAAGTTACTTTATAAAGAAAAACTGTGACGTCTCTAAGCTTGCAGGAATATCTGGTGCTAATAGATGATTTATAATGATGTACTGTAAAATCCCCAGACTTCTAATTATGACTTTGTCTCAAAACCTGCTGCGCTGCCTATCTGGACAGCATGAGTGTGTTTTCAGAGACATTCTGTGGCATCATAAAAAGTTTCTGTGATTTGACTCTGTAACTGCAGGTTTGAATTTGAGTTCAACTGGGGGTAATGAACACGGTTAGTCCTTCTGAGATGATTTCCCATGACATGGTGACAAGAAAGTCAAATTTTTTCCTAAACGAAAAGATTGAAAGGGATGTTTCACTGGGGAAAAAAGAAAAGTACATAGTGTTTGTGCTGGAGGGCATGTCCTCCAGGTCTCAGAAGAAGAAGAAAAAGAGAAGGAGAAGTGAAAAAAGTAGAGAGCTTGTTGACATTGGGCCCATATTTAACCGCCTACACACCAGCCTGAGCTTTGATGTAGCAGGAGAAATTAAAAAAGGGTGGAACAGAGAACTGAAAGAGAGAGAAAGAAAGGAGCAAGAAAAAGAACAGAGACAAGGAAAGAAAAACACACCAAAGTCATCAACGTCTCAGTTTCAAAGTGAGAGAGAGAGAGAGAGAGAGCGAGAGAGAGAGGTCAGGCTACAATATTAGCGGTTGAGCATCTCTTGCTGTGATTAGGCTTTTAGCATTGTGAGATTACAAGTGGTGTTTGCTAAGCATCACTATTACTATCGTTCATTCAACTTAGGGGTTCCTTCAAATCATTTAGATCTTGTAAATGGGTGTATCGATCCTGAAGTATCGATATTGATGCGAGTATCGAAAGTATCTATATTTCAAATAAAAAATATCGATACTAAGGTGTGTTTTATTTACCAGTGATTTTAATTAACAAAAATGAATGCATACAATATGCAATGAATTGGCTGAATAACCTATGTTGGCGAATAATTGTGTTGAATCCATGTATCATTCGTATCATACCACAGATTTCTTGCATTCTAAGTTGATTTTTGATCATTTTCTTTTGTTGTTCATGTAAACATACTCATTAATGCCATCAAATCATGCAAACTGATGAAGAGTGTTCTATTACTTTTTCAGATTCATTGCTAAACATGGCAGAAAATCCCACCTAATAGTGACTAGAACAACAGAGACATTAGCAGCAGCCTATCAAATTTTTTTATATAAATTATTACTTTTTTCATTATGTGTAACACTGGTCAAAAGTTAAAGACATTTATAATATGTTATACTTTTTTTTAAGTAAATGCTTTTCTTTTGAACACTGCCTTTTCTAGAACCATGAAAAAATATATCACAAAAAAATATTCCAGAACAACCCTCAGCATCACAACTGTTTTTAACCTTGATAATAAAAGTTGCTTGAGCATTAAATCATTTTATTAGAGTAATTTGTGAAGAACCATGGATTGATTGATTGATTATTTATTTATTTATTATAGAAACGTTTTTATTGTATTGTTTCACAACAGTAATGTTTTTATCATATTTATGATCAAATAAATGCAACCTTGATAAGCATAAGAGACTTCTTACCGACCCCCAACTTTTCAACAGTAGTTTAAGTGTCTCACATATTTGAGAGAAAGGTGCTATGTTAATGTGTAAAATCACATTATCTGTTTTACTTGAGGCAAATTCTTTGGTTTGAAAACTTGCATGAAATGTTGTTTCAAGCAATGAACACACATCACTATTCAGAGTCCAAGATACAAGAGAACAGAGAATCCAATGTCTGACTTTATTTAGCCTAGCTTTCCTTCACACCGTCCCTCTCACACACACAGTTCATACTATCCACATCATCTCTTCTCGTGACACTGCCACAATGGCTGAATTTCCACCAGGCCTTATCTGAGGTAATGTACTTCCTGGGTCATGACCTAGGCAGGAACAACCTCAACTTCCTGGTGAACTCGAGACGAACCGATACGCTTTTTCTTTCGAGTTTTACATGACGTGATGTTCCCCAGCTGTTCAAAAGAATGCCACACTTTCACTCCTCAAACTTTCTCAAGCTTTACTACTAAATGGCATCTTAAATTTAAGCAAGATTAATCTGGAAATGGTCCACGCTCTCACTAAATCTGATAGCTAAGTATTTTAAGAAACTTTAGACCTAATTTGAGTATTTCAAGGGTTCCATCAGATTATTTTGCAATAATTTTGTCATTTAGGATTGAGTCTTTCAAGGTTGATCTGTGCCAGTGCTGCAGAAATTTTACCCTCCACACGACACAAACTCTCTTAAGGGCAGTTCACACTTGTGCAGCTGAAATTCATTCATTTTTAATGAGAGTTGGAGGTTTGAAGTGACATGAGTGACAGGAAGGATGCGACAAAGTTGAGCAGAGTTTAACTTTATGCAAATATGGTGGGAGTTCAGACAATGAAGCTTGCGATCTCCCAGCTGATACATTTAAAATTAAACTCTACTATCGCCAACTTGGCAACATCCAGCGTCTCTTTACGCACAAACACGCCAGCTACTTTCGATAATAGCAGATTATTTTGCTCATGTGTTTACATTCCGCAGCGTCTCGGTCCTCTGGAACATCAGAAGAGGAGATAGATGATGCAACACACACACACACACACACACACACACACACTCAGCGAGGTTACATAAATGCATGTGACATTCAGACTTAAAGGATGTTGCTAAACACCTATAGAGATGACAGAATTTTGATTATTGGGTGAACTATCCCTTTAAATGTCTTACACACACTACAATTGCTTCCATTGACTTCTATTCTTTTAAACGCTTCTATTTCTATTAAAATATATTTTCTTTTACAAAAAGTTAATGATATTTTTTTACCCCCTAACCTTAACATAAACCTTTCTGCATTTTAAGATTTTTATTAAGACATTATGTGTTTATTAAGCCTGGCTGGTCTGTAGGCCAAAACCTAAGCCACACACACATCTGTGGCCTGAAGCTAGAGACATATAAACCGTAAAAGCTCTTTCAGGATCTAAATGGATCTTGGACTTGTGGACCTTGACTTAATCTGTCTAAACTCAAAATATTACTCAGCGAGGTTACATAAATGCATGTGACATTCAGACTTAAAGGATGTTGCTAAACACCTATAGAGATGACAGAATTTTCATTATTGGGTGAACTATCCCTTTAAATGTCTTACACACACTACAATTGCTTCCATTGACTTCTATTCTTTTAAACGCTTCTATTTCTATTAAAATATATTTTCTTTTACAAAAAGTTAATGATATTTTTTTACCCCCTAACCTTAACATAAACCTTTCTGCATTTTAAGATTTTTATTAAGACATTATGTGTTTATTAAGCCTGGCTGGTCTGTAGGCCAAAACCTAAGCCACACACACATCTGTGGCCTGAAGCTAGAGACATATAAACCGTAAAAGCTCTTTCAGGATCTAAATGGATCTTGGACTTGTGGACCTTGACTTAATCTGTCTAAACTCAAAATATTACACTGCCAGCCAACGGCAATAACGACAGTGTTTCTGTCCTGATTTCCTACTGTAAATTCCCAATGCATTCTAAAGTCTTTTCACTGCTCCAAGACAGAGATCAAAACATCTGACATCTGACAGTCAAACTTTAGAGCAGAAAGAACCAGAGGGAGTGAACATGAGCACATGACAAGTGAAAAAGAGAGATAAATATCAAATAAGGAAATGTAGAATCATGTCTTCAGAGAGGGGGGGGGGGGGCTAACTACCTTTGCCACAATAAACAAAAAGGCGCAACTGTTTTTGTCAGAGTAATTTTCAAGGTTTGAATTTTTAATTTAACAAGTGTTCAATTTAGGTTCTTTTTTACTAGTTTTATGAGTGAAATGAAACATAAAAAGCCTACAAGATGAAGAACTAAACAATTATAAAAAAAAGTTTTTAATAGTTTTTGTTTAATTAAAGTTGTCAATATAATTTGTTTCAGTTTTAAGTTTGTCAGTATATTTAGATTCTTATATATTTAGAGTTTTATAACTAAAAAATAAAGAAACAATGGAAATTCGATTCTTTCTTACATACAGTAGGACTATGGATAGTTTTCAGTCTATTATTACACATTTTAAAAAAGTAAAATAAACTGAAACATAATCAAAGAGTGAATGCTATGAAAAACTAAACTGGAAATGAAAAGCAAAATAAAAACTAAACTGAAACTATACAAGAAACTTGTTTTTCATTTAGTTTTTGTTTAATCATTTTCATTCTATATAATTAGTCTAAAATGTTATTATAGTTTATAGTTTAATGAAAAACGAATTAAACATTGTGGTAATTCTTTTTATTAGTTTTGATGCATGAAAATGTAATGTGTGTATGTGTGTGTGTGTGTGTGTGTGTGTGTATGTATGTATGTACACAAAAACATCAATCTTAAAAACAAGGCAACAGCCAAAACAATTAAATATCAAAATTACCCATGTGGGAGAGACAAACAGGGGATTTGGATGAGGAAGAATGGAAAAGAAACATGGACGGAGAATGAAAGACAGAACAAAAGAGGAGAGACAGTTGGACAACCCTGTCCACCACTGAGCCGCATGTGCTGAGCGATGATGACCACTTAATCAATAAGGCCCCGTTTCCAAGACAACCCTGATTTCCTGTGCCATGTCCTCAGACACGATGATTGTCTATGATGCCACCCTGAGTGTGTGGGAGTGCGAGTGAGAGTGTGAATGAAAAAAGAGGAGATGAGTACATTTTGAGTAGATGGAAACACACACACACACAGTATGAAGAGTGCTTGTTTAATTGGTGCACTATTGCGCTCTTGTTTCCTGTGTCCTCTTCCAGGATGACACACCCTGTGATGATGGCATGGTGGATAAATGTGTTAGCAGTTAGTCTGCGTTATTTCATACAATGACCTCATTAATCATGCACGATAACAAACCCAAGATGGCGACAAAAAGATGATAAAACCCCACTCAGGTACACACATGCAGTTAATGCATGTTTGCAGAGGCGCCCTGGTGAATGAGGGAGAGGAAGCACACTGAGAGGAAGGAAGGGAACGGAAAGACACAGGAGAGAGAGATTAGGAGAGATAGACGCTAAAGGAAGAGGGATTTATAAATAGGGTTTATCGCTACACTTTTACCTGTTCTTCTCCTCTCTTACAAATCTCTCCCACACACACACACACAAAGGTTTAACCTTTGAATCATGCGCTCTCTTTCTCCCGGGCTCACACTCACACACACACACAGCTGGTCTCTTAAGCCCCTCATTTTTGGGTCAGGAGGTTGTGCTTACTACTTCATGTAGAGCTATTTCAGCCATAACGTAGATGGATTGAGCTGCACTAATCGCACGGCCGACCCACAGCAGCAGAGTCACGGCCACGGGTTACACAAGGCCCCAGTGAATCTGTTACCATGAGAAGAGACTGAAATATGATCCACACAGAGCATTCACTAAATTCTCTTATTTGTCAGTTGACAATTAGGCGCATAAAAGAGACTTTGGTTCATTATTACACAGCTTGATTCTGATTGGTCAATTGCAGTCAAATGTTTTTGTAAACTGAATAATTGAGAATTTTCCCTGAGCAACGATTTCCTTCATTGCTGTACTAGCTTTATGTCTCTATTATGTGATCTTGCTTTTTACATAATGAAATCATTTCAGCTCATATGAACAAATCTGCTTTTGCATTGGGGTCCTGATTACACCATTGGGTATTTTGTGATAATGACCAACTGTACATTATCAATTACTCTACCAACTTTCATACCTTTAAAAGCAACGCCATTTGCAGCACGCTTAATGTACATAATGTGCCCTATACTAAGTGAAACAGAATGTTCAACAAGAAATAATGGAGTACAGATGGTATGAATGGATTTTATGAATCGTGATTTGACTGGATCATTTGGTCAGGTGGATTGAGATAATATAGAAAAATATATGAGCTTTTTATAGTTTTAATTTGAAATATTTACAGACTGCCAAGAAAGTTAAAGCGAACCTAAAATTTAGATTATTTTCTAGTAAATTAAGACAAAAATAAATTCTATAATAAATTCTATAAAAATGTTCTAGTTTTACTTTCAAATATTTTAAACAGACTGCCAAGAAATTTAAAGCCGAACCCAAAATGTTTAATATTTTCAATTAAATTAAGACAATTAAATTCAGCTGCTGAAAATTCAGCTCTGTCATCAGAGGAATAAATGACATTTAAAATAACATAAAAAATAACATATAAAGAGTTCATTTGCAAAAACAGATAACAAAAATCATGTTTTTTCATTGTGCATTCCAATTAATCTCCATCATACTGCAGTTGTTGTTTTTTTATTAGGTTAAAATGACTAAAAATACAGCTAACTAACACAATAAAACACAATAAAAACATGATAACATAATAAAAAACTCGATTTTTGAAAATAAAAAAAAATGTAATCTGTTTTTGCAAATAAACTCTTCATATATAACTTCAAATAACATCACTTATTTACAAATGCAATACTATTTCACATTATCAATCATGCACAATCTGACATTATTGACAACATAAAAAATATTGATTTCATGTTGTCTTCAAAAAGAACACCTGAGAAAATACAGAGCGGTTTTACTGACTCCCATTGCTGTTCCCAAATGTTTCTCGTACATTAGCCTAGAGCTTCAGAATCTAGTTTTCTGTGGTTTTTGCAAAGTTGTGAGTGTATGTAGTCAACAAGGAACTATTTAGCTCCAGAATGCTCAAGGAGAAGCCCTGATTGAATCAGCATGATTGGAGCTATTATCATGTTTCCTGAGCAGACCATGTGACAGGAGAGACGTGGCTTTTGATGTGAGCCAGTTTGGAAGCCTATGGCTGATTCGAACAAGCATACAGTTATCAAAGCAGGAAAACGATGCAGATTTCCTCCAGTGTCCTTCAATCCATCTGGTGTTTAAATGTTCAGTCAGTGTATGCGAGTCTATGTGTAATGCAGGGTCTAAAACTGTCCTGTGGGCAGCATTTAATGTAAAGGCTTAGCCTGCGAGCTGTGCACATCTGATCTGGACGTTATCTGGTGAGCCGTACTTGAGTGTAATTGGGGGAGGGGTGGCGTCAGACATACAGAGATCAACCTCAATAAAGAAGATTAACCATGAACTAATCATCCTCTCTCTGGGTGCTTCAGGTGGTCTGTGTATTTGCATGCACATGTGCGTGTGTCTGAGGCAAGCGGCATGCAGCATGCAGCAAAACTCCTGCGCTTTTCCATAATCCTGGTCGCCAAGCGCAAGCCTGCGAGCAGACTAATCCACCGTATTTACGTATTAATAACCAGCCAGGCCACAAGATCATCATTACACATGGTGTTGTTGTAAGTTAATCTCTCTAAATGGGATGCTTCAGTGCTACACGACTCCATGGGACAACCTGGTGCATGACTGAGATGCGGAGAGAGGGCCATAAAACACACACACACACACACACACACACACACACACTAGTTAACTCAGCAGCAAATCAATAATTGACAAATCAACCTTTTAACAAAATTGTCATAAAATGCTTAAAAAGGTTACATAAAATGCTTAAATACTTTGCCTACATGCCTATATATGCAAAATAATATTAAGTTAATAAAAGAAATATGATAAATATTAATAAACCAATAAATTGGATGAAATTGGATAATCAAGTATATCAATTAATATCAATTAAAAAAGAATTAGGCTACTATACTTACATTAAACCATATTTAATTATATTTACATAAAGTAGTATAAATATCGAATTATTATATTATATTATATATACTATTTTATGTGTGTTACTTAAATATAACTATAATATATTACTATAATTAATACATACTAATTACACTTTCATTAAATCATATTTAACTTAAATACATAAATAATCCATAAATCAAGAAAAAATAAATACATAAATGTGACACAAGACAGAATGACCACTTCTGTTAGTCAAAATAAATATACAAACAAATAGATAAATAAATAAACCATGTAGTATTATGAATATACAAATATTATATCATATATATATATATATACTATTGTGTGTGTGTGTGTGTTTATGTATATTCACTTCAATAAAATTACTATATTTAATAATTAAATAAATACTATATCTATCTATCTATCTATCTATCTATCTATCTATCTATTCATATATATATATATATATATACTATTGTGTGTGTGTGTGTATGTATATTCACTTCAATAAAATTACTATATTTAATAATTAAATAAATACTATATCTATCTATCTATCTATCTATCTATCTGTCTGTCTGTCTGTCTGTCTATTTATCTAATCTATACCACTTCTGTTAATCTGAAATCAAGCTACAAGAATTGAAAATAAATAAAAGAATAATAAAGATAAAAAATGAGAGTTAAAAAAATAAAGAAAAATGAAAAGATTTACAATACAGATCGGCCACTTCTGTTAATCAGCAATCAAGCTAAATTATCCGTCAATGGCATCTCTCGAAACAACCCAATACCGCCTCACATCAAGCAGGAGACGAGAGCGAATGGCTGTGAATTCCAAAGGTCCAGCATGGCATACTGGCCATAAACGTCTAGACATTCCCAGCGTCTGTAGGGCTAAAGAGATTCTCCTTGACTTAATAGATTTATTAGGCTTTGATTTGATTAGGACAGAGAGAGGGCTCAGCTCTAAATGACAGCTCAGGCTGAGGGCACATTGGCTGCACAGAGGCTAAATTAAAGGGTAAGTACAGTCTGCCTCGGCTGCTTACCACAAGCCCAGACCCCTCTACCACTCTTCAGCGGTTCAATTTTCAGCATGTGTTATGCAATGTGTTTATATTTAATACCCTAACCACTGATTTCTAGTCGTGTCCATTTTTGGAAGGCCAAACAAAGTAGTTTCACAACGAAACACAGAGCCTTCATGACATGGCGGCGGCAACAACAATACTACAGCGAGAATAAAAGTTACGCCTTCTTTCTTTGCATGAACATTTGGGCGGCGTTATGCAAATCTTCTCACATAGCGATGTAGACATGTGGGGGCGTGTTAGAACGAGCCATTTTAGGTAGGCGTGGCTGACTCTTAACTTTTATAAAGAATATCTCTTTGGATTTGAGACTTTAGTCTTTGCAACTTTACAGATCTTCTTTATGCACCAAGAGCTTGTAACACTCCAAAGAGAAAGGAAAATTTTTTATTGCATCATATGACCCCTTTAATACCTATGAAGAAATGTGCATTAGTGGGTTGGGTGTGCAGGGTAAACAAGGATTTTGATGAGAAAAAAAGATGCATGTCCAGTTCAGAGTAAGGTCAGCATTCAGGTGGCGGTTAGGAATGCATGCGCAAACCAAATCATCCACCCACACACAGATACACAAACACACACACACACACACACAAACACAGACCAACCATGTGAGTCTCACACGCTTATCTCATGGGTACATTCCCATTCTCCACCCTCTCTGTTGCCCTCTTCCTTTCATTCCTCTTCTTCTTCTGGCCTCTTTCTTAATGTCCTCTGCCTGTCCAACCATTGCTTAATAGTAGTTCTCTCTTCCCCTTTTCAGATAACACACACATTAAACTCTGGAAGACACTGACTTCCTTGTCAAATGAAAGATATACAGTAAATGAGACTTCTAAATCAACAAAACCGCAATCTGTAGTGACAAAGAGAGCTGAAGTCATTCCTTTTCAGTAATTCAGCAAACAACTATTAGTTATGAAACAAAAGTTGAGCAGAACTCGACTTTATGCAAATACACGGAGATGCAATGCAGAAACTGCCAATGAGAGTGTAGAAAGTTATTCTTAAAGGGATAGTTCACAGTAATAACAATTCTGTCATAATTTCCTCATCCATAATGTTGTTCCAAACCTGAATTTCTTTCTTCTGTGGAACACAAAATAATATATTTAGATTTTTATTTGTTCAATACATCGTTGTTTTGGACTCTATTTACTTTAATTTTATAAACAAAACAGTTGTAAAATTCTTCAAAACCTCAGACTTTTTTTTTCCGCATAAGAAAAAAAAGCCATTTGAAGGTTGAGTAAATGACCAAATTTTCATTTTTGGGTGCATCATCTTTTTAATACACTGTCACTGAGGCGGTACTCTAAGGTATAAAAGCTAAAAGCTACTTCTTTGTACCTTATTAACCTTAAAGGTACATACAGTGGGGAAAAAAAAGTATTTAGTCAGCCACCAATTGTGCAAGTTCTCCCACTTACAAACCCTGCGTGTTTTGTGCCTTTTTTTCTGAGAGTGTACATTATAATCATAGATCTATATTTCTAAAAATGAGCTGAGGTGGGCATTGATAGGGATATTTAAAGGGATAGTTCACCCAAAAATGAAAATTCTGTCATTAATTACTCACTGTCATGTCATTTCACATGCGTAAGGCCTTCGTTCATCTTTGGAACAAAAATTGAGATTTTTGATTTTTGATTAAATCCGAGAGCTTTCTGACCCTGCATAGACAGCAATGCAACTAAAACATTCAAGGCCCAGAAAGGTAGTAAGGACATGGTTAAAATAGTCCATATGGCATCAGTGGTTCAACCTTAATTTTATGAAGCTACGAGAATACTTCTTATGCGCAAAGAAAGAAAATGAATGAAAGTCTTACAGGTTTGGAACATGAGGGTGAGTAATTAATGACAGAATTTTCAATTTTGGGTGAACTATCCCTTTAAGTCTTACCAAAGCTTGATTTCTCATTTACTGATTGTCTTAGCACAATCAGGACGGCAGGACAGTGAGCTGGGCTGGCAGTGCCCACTTAGGCGAGCGGATGCCAGGCAGGAACATGCAGAGGGGCCGTCTGTGCCAGCGAGGGCAGACTCAGGCTTTCAATGGTCATGAATGAGGCTTATTTATCCCAGCGCGTGAATAAGGCCAGTCAGTGAAAACAGCACAAAAGGAGACAGAGGCTCGTTGGCATGCACACAGTGTTGCCTCAAAAGCAGTGTTGCAAGACTTTGGTATTAGTGAGAGGAGTTGGATGAAACAGAGATCCAGTGTGTGACGGGAGCGTTTCAACACTATTTTGTGAGAGAGACAGTCTGATTCTATTAATACCGAAATCATAATTGAACGTATGCATGTTTTAAAAGTCTAAATGCACTGTCACGTCTGCAGCAATCGCACACTTATCCTAAAGTTACATGCACTTCCATGTTTGTTTTGTGTTGTTTTTTTGTTACTTTGTTTTGTTGTGAGGGGGCAGGACCTTGGGGCTGTGCATCCTGGGTAAGTAATCTGTCTTTGTCTCTTCCTGGTTTTGTTTGCATTGGCCTGGACGGGGGTCACTCAAAGTAGGAACATACTTGTCACCTAGGGTATGTTCGGGTCCTAGGGCTGGACAATACAACATATATTTACAGTATATATAAAACAGTTTTAGTCAATGACCTTTGAACTTGAGAGTACTGAAACAAGGCTATTTTAATAGTGTCCCAAATTTAAATCTTATTAAAATGCGAAAAAGAGTTGAGTCCATCTGAATCAGTTTGATGATTTGTTTGCATCATCACTCAGAAACGTCCACACAGGTATCATGTGGAAAAAAGTGGAATACTTATAATGTGGAATTATATCTTCTAATCTAACCTTTCAATAAAATCAAATCAAATCAAATCAAATCAAATAAACGACAGCAAAGACTTTTGTATCCAAATATCTTTTTTTTGGTCAACTTTTGATTGAATTTCTACATATTTTAATCATTAAATATGTGCTTAGCTATCTTTATCATTTGACATGACACTATGACTTGGAAGCTTTTTTGAAAGCAGTTTTCCTAGGAGGTGCCTTCATACAAAAACACTGCTGTGTAGTCATTGGCTAACTGGACAACAGGACAGCTGCCTACACTTTTGACCACAGCCAATGTCATGCATTATCTTTTTTTCTCTCTCTCTATGCAGACACACCCTCATGCATCATTCCATTTGCGCAATTTTAAGAGTCTCGTTCCTTTCCTCTGCCTCACTGACCTGTTTTTTTCCCCTGTATTTTAAAGCAAAGTAATTCAGAATCCATGTCTGCTGAAGTCTTTCACTCTAAATCATCAAAGGTACCATGTCTCCTCTCTCGCTCTGTCTCTCTCTCTTTTGTCAGGTGTTATTTATGAGACGTGTAGCGGAATTCCTGTGAGTCTGCAGCACCTGCTGTAGTTGGACGGGGAGTCGAGAGGCAGCTGCCTTGCTCCGTAAGAGCAAGGAAAATGTTGTGAAAGCACTGTGATTATGTTATTTAAGTGTTAAGGGAGTCCGGGAACATTAAAGGACATTGAAAAAGTGTAGTGGATTTGTTCAGGGAAGCTGGGACTTGCAGAAGAACTGTGAAAGCATTGTGAGAACAAAAAGGTCTAACAACGTTTTCAAAAACATTATGAAAGTGTGCTGAAAATGTTAAGTGGACCCAGGGAGTTTTTAAGTATAAAACATGTAGCTGAGCTCAAGAATATTGGAAAACAATGAAACTAAGAAACATTTTACAATAAGGTTAAATTTATTACAACTAATTAATGCAACAGATATTACGAACTAACAATGAATAACATTGTTTACTACACTTATTCATCTTTTTTTAATCTATTGTTGATTATTAATTCATAAATCAATCAGTGATGTTAATTTATACAACTAGAAGTTAACCAAATTAATAAATGCTGTAAAGATTCTATTCATTAGTTCACGATACCTAATGGATTATCGAATTGAACCATATGTGACCATGGACCACAAAACCATGCAGTCATAAGGGTCAAGCTTTCCACTGATGTATGGTTTGTTAGGATAGGACAATATTTGACCGAGATACAACTATTTGAAAATCTGGAATCTGAGGGTGCAAAAAAATCAAAATACTGAGAAAATCGCCTTTAAAGTTGTCCAAATGAAGTTCTTAGCAATGCATATTACTAATCAAAAATTAAGTTTTGATGTATTTACAGTAGGAAATTTACAAAATATCTTCATGGAACATGATCTTTATTTAATATCCCAATGATTTTTGGCATAAAAGAAAAATCGATCATTTTGACCCATACAATGTATTGTTGGCTATTGCTACAAATATGCCCGTGCTACTTATGACTGGTTTTGTGGTCCAGGGTCACATATTATAAAGTGTTGCTGAAACTACTACTAAAAATAAATTTAAATCAATGCTAAAATGAAAACAGAGATAAACATGTGCTTCATGTGAAGTGCAAATACAGAACAAATAAACTGATGAGTAACTTTCCTATTTGTTGCCGATATCTGGACCCAAGTTCAGTTATCACTTCTTGTCAGTGTTGTAACCAGGTAAACACAGCGCACAGGTGAACATGGCAAGGTCAGCGTTTGTTTTGACTGCAAACACCTGAATCGGGACAGGTGGACTTTAATCGGCCAGTTTGGACAGAGAGCATCACTGCCAGCACAGCTAACACACACAGTGAAAAAAAAAACACATTAGCACCTGAATGTTGTAGCATCTGCTGGATGAATTCAATTCCACTCAAATGGACCAAAAACACATCCTTAAAATCAACACGAAATCCAAATTGACCTTATTTACTGTCTGAATGCACACTTTCAGTCTTACTACACACGATTGTTGTTATTTCAAATACAAAATGCTTGTAATCTTCAATCAAAATGCAATAAACTGCTCTGCCTCAATCCAATCAATTCCTGACGGATAAGAAATACATCATATTATAAATGTAAAATAGATTGCAAACATCATTTCAGTTTAACTTTGCAGAAAGCCAAGAAATGAACCACCAATCAGATCAAGGCATGAAGCAAGATTATTACACAAGTCATTTATTTGCTCTTGATGTCTAACCCCAGTTCAGTATCAGGTAACTATCAGGTAAACTTGGCAAGGCCAAATACTGTGTACTGCAAATACAGGAGGGATACCACTCCTTGCGCTGTGATTGGCTGTAACATGTAGTGGGAGGCTCTGATACCATCAGGTGCCAGGTGCAGATGGACAGAGGAGGGGTGGGGGAGTCTGACAGCACCAGCACCTGAAAAATACTGTATATGCCTGCCTATGATATCCCACAATCATATGCGAGTGGTTTGTCCATCTTGAAAGATGCAATATAATTAATAAATATCTTTTTTTTTGTCAACTTTTGATTGAATTTCTACATATTTTAATCATTAAATATGTGCTTAGCTATCTTTATCATTTGACATGACACTATGACTTGGAAGCTTTTTTGAAAGCAGTTTTCCTAGGAGGTGCCTTCATACAAAAACACTGCTGTGTAGTCATTGTCTAACTGGACAACAGGACAGCTGCCTACACTTTTGACCACAGCCAATGTCATGCATTATCTTTTTTTCTCTCTCTCTATGCAGACACACCCTCATGCATCATTCCATTTGCGCAATTTTAAGAGTCTCGTTCCTTTCCTCTGCCTCACTGACCTGTTTTTTTCCCCTGTATTTTAAAGCAAAGTAATTCAGAATCCATGTCTGCTGAAGTCTTTCACTCTAAATCATCAAAGGTACCATGTCTCCTCTCTCGCTCTGTCTCTCTCTCTTTTGTCAGGTGTTATTTATGAGACGTGTAGCGGAATTCCTGTGAGTCTGCAGCACCTGCTGTAGTTGGACGGGGAGTCGAGCGGCAGCTGCCTTGCTCCGTAAGAGCAAGGAAAATGTTGTGAAAGCACTGTGATTATGTTATTTAAGTGTTAAGGGAGGCCGGGAACATTAAAGGACATTGAAAAAGTGTAGTGGATTTGTTCAGGGAAGCTGGGACTTGCAGAAGAACTGTGAAAGCATTGTGAGAACAAAAAGGTCTAACAACGTTTTCAAAAACATTATGAAAGTGTGCTGAAAATGTTAAGTGGACCCAGGGAGTTTTTAAGTATAAAACATGTAGCTGAGCTCAAGAATATTGGAAAACAATGAAACTAAGAAACATTTTACAATAAGGTTAAATTTATTACAACTAATTAATGCAACAGATATTATGAACTAACAATGAATAACATTGTTTACTACACTTATTCATCTTTTTTTAATCTATTGTTGATTATTAATTCATAAATCAATCAGTGATGTTAATTTATACAACTAGAAGTTAACCAAATTAATAAATGCTGTAAAGATTCTATTCATTAGTTCACGATACCTAATGGATTATCGAATTGAACCATATGTGACCATGGACCACAAAACCATGCAGTCATAAGGGTCAAGCTTTCCACTGATGTATGGTTTGTTAGGATAGGACAATATTTGACCGAGATACAACTATTTGAAAATCTGGAATCTGAGGGTGCAAAAAAATCAAAATACTGAGAAAATCGCCTTTAAAGTTGTCCAAATGAAGTTCTTAGCAATGCATATTACTAATCAAAAATTAAGTTTTGATGTATTTACAGTAGGAAATTTACAAAATATCTTCATGGAACATGATCTTTATTTAATATCCCAATGATTTTTGGCATAAAAGAAAAATCGATCATTTTGACCCATACAATGTATTGTTGGCTATTGCTACAAATATGCCCGTGCTACTTATGACTGGTTTTGTGGTCCAGGGTCACATATTATAAAGTGTTGCTGAAACTACTACTAAAAATAAATTTAAATCAATGCTAAAATGAAAACAGAGATAAACATGTGCTTCATGTGAAGTGCAAATACAGAACAAATAAACTGATGAGTAACTTTCCTATTTGTTGCCGATATCTGGACCCAAGTTCAGTTATCACTTCTTGTCAGTGTTGTAACCAGGTAAACACAGCGCACAGGTGAACATGGCAAGGTCAGCGTTTGTTTTGACTGCAAACACCTGAATCGGGACAGGTGGACTTTAATCGGCCAGTTTGGACAGAGAGCATCACTGCCAGCACAGCTAACACACACAGTGAAAAAAAAAACACATTAGCACCTGAATGTTGTAGCATCTGCTGGATGAATTCAATTCCACTCAAATGGACCAAAAACACATCCTTAAAATCAACACGAAATCCAAATTGACCTTATTTACTGTCTGAATGCACACTTTCAGTCTTACTACACACGATTGTTGTTATTTCAAATACAAAATGCTTGTAATCTTCAATCAAAATGCAATAAACTGCTCTGCCTCAATCCAATCAATTCCTGACGGATAAGAAATACATCATATTATAAATGTAAAATAGATTGCAAACATCATTTCAGTTTAACTTTGCAGAAAGCCAAGAAATGAACCACCAATCAGATCAAGGCATGAAGCAAGATTATTACACAAGTCATTTATTTGCTCTTGATGTCTAACCCCAGTTCAGTATCAGGTAACTATCAGGTAAACTTGGCAAGGCCAAATACTGTGTACTGCAAATACAGGAGGGATACCACTCCTTGCGCTGTGATTGGCTGTAACATGTAGTGGGAGGCTCTGATACCATCAGGTGCCAGGTGCAGATGGACAGAGGAGGGGTGGGGGAGTCTGACAGCACCAGCAGAGGTGAACGATCACCGCTTTAAAGAGGTCCGGATCACATACAGAGAGAGCGTGGAGCCAAATCTGGTTCACATTAGGCTGGTTTTAAAAGGAAATATTGCAATGACATCCCCTCACACGGGACCCCAGGATAATTATTACTATAGCGGAGGTGAGAAATTCCCGGGATGCCATTTAGCACATGGACAGATGACATCAGAGGAAACCTGTGGGGACCTGAGGCAAACATATGGCGCTGGAGAGCAGAAACAAACAGTTTACTAAACACATATTTATCATCACATGACAAGCCTTTCTGGCAACACACATGCAGGCATGTTTAACGCTTGCTAACAGATCGGATAGACCCCTAAGAAAAATTTTAATTGGGGGGACAGCATCTCAAATACGGGAGGCTATAATAACGTCACATTAATAAAATACAGAACACTTATACATTTCTTTCTGTGTATATATATATATATGGGTCATTCTACAGAATTGGTCCAAAGTCAGAGTTATAAACGCCTTGAAAAAAATTTATTTTTCCAAAAAAATTGTATGTATGCAAATTGTATAATATCCAAGATACACATTTCTAGTAATTGTGCAGTTAATTCTCAATGACGAGTACCCCTTCAAATCATAACGCATCAAACCCTTGCAGAGCTCCTCAGAACCTCAGAGAACAGAGATCTCACGCTGCCTCCCAGCATCCCTGACATTTCATACATCACTTTGATAGATCACCTTATCAGTGCAGCTGCTCGCCGGTATAAGAACTGTATTCATAAGGCCGCGCGAGCCTACGAGCTCATAAAAGTATACGGCACATTCATCATTATCTTCTTAGCATTGTTTTGATGCGATAAGGGCTGAAAGCATTAAATGAGGATGCATTACTTCTAGCTGTAATTTCGCTTTCTGATGCAACAGGGCTGCAAATGTTGAAAAAGGAACGGGGACGGCTGAAGGTGTGTTGATGCTCTTTAGGAGCTGTTTCTGTGCCGAAGAGACTGCCGTGCCTCGTGGATCAATCAGGAGATATTGCAGGTCGTTGCCTATTATGGATGCAATATGGGGATGATGGGATTGGATGTGAGCGTGAAGCTGGTAAGATTATAGAAATGAAAAATACAGCTTTTCGTTTTTAGCAGGGGTTCTTTATACACAGGGGGTGAAGATAAGAAAAACACTCTGGGCGGTGATAAGACTTCCATTGCTCATCCTTTGCTGCATCCATATTACGCACTGAACAGAACAAAATAGAATTACACCATGTTAAAGCTTCAGCTTTTTGTTTTGTTTTTTATTCCTATAACCTGACAGATATACCTGTCGCTGTGAGAGTCTAAACTCTGTAAACTACCCCCCCCCCCAAAAAAAAATTGTTCATCACTCTGAAACTAAAAAGTAAAAAAATAACTTAAATATTTTCCAGGTAAAATTTTAACAGTTTGCTTTAGTACAGTGACAATGCCAACTTCATTTTGGAAAGAACTATTTAATTTTGTTGTCATATGTATAACATATAACATTTCATTTTATGGTGTCCTCGTTACAGCGTAATTATACATTTAAGTGCTGAGTAATATTAATTAACTACATGTACTTACTATGGTTAGGGTTAGGATGAGGATTTGCTTTAGGGTTAGTTGCATGTAATTTTGCATAATTTATTGCTATTACTATAGTAAGCACATGATGTAACACGTGTAACAAGGACACCTTAAAATAAAGTGTTACCCTTTTTTTTTTTTTTAAGTAAATGGGTCTTTATGGACCCTTTTCATAGAATATGATGTGTTTCCACAGTTATTAAATATTAAATCTAGTAACGTATTTTAATAATTTAATTTTTCTTTAAATGTAATGTACATTTAACACTAGGCCTAAGTGTTTTCTTTGGCATTTTTACAGTGAACTGGTTGTATGAGTGTTTCTAATACAACGGCAGAGGGAGTGACGACAAATTTTACATCTTACTCTCTTCTGTAATCAAGCGTTCTACATATTTTTTCCTCTTTTGGAAAGTCAGAAACGGTATCATTGATTTGTTACTTTTGCGATTGGGGCAAGTGGGAAAGCAAAAATTATATTTGTTGTAGACGTTTTCACAAGTAAGACAACTTCTGCTTCTTAGAACCTCAGAAATGTGAAAAGAGCCCATTCATGAAAATATATAGCTGCATTTATGTTTTAGTGAGGTGATCCCTCACAAGGGGATCATCATATTTAGGGCTCCTCCTTGGCATCAGAAACTTTGAAAACCGCTGTAATTTTGTAATTGCACATTGAGTTACAGGAACAATCCTCCTGGAGGAACCTAAGGTTAAGTGGCTCGCTCCAGAGCACAATGGTGTTCGTTCATGGATCGTTCCTCAGGGATTTGAGCTTGCAACCTTTTGGTTACCAGCCAAGATCTTTAACTACTAGATTACACCACAATCTACTGAAAACAGAGTCCAGGAAAAGTCCAGCAGGCCTATATTGTGTAAACAGTTAAACACAAACTTTAGGATTAAGGCCAGGAGAAGCATGAAAGAGAGAGAGAGGGAGAGATGGAGAGAGATGCCAATGACTATCCTAACCCTTAAGAGATGTCCCAAGTCATATTATTAAAAACAATAAACGTATCAGCACAACAGACATACAAAATTACCCCCCACACAAGCCAATTATGAGCACTCATATTCTCAGGTGCACTGAAGAAACCCTAACAGGTGCACACGCTCAACTCGTATACTTACTCCTGAAGAGCATTCCACTTAAGTTGTCAGGCTCCGATCGGAGTCTTTTGGACAGGTGTACACACAAACATAATATCCCCAAAGAGTAAAGGAGTGGAGAAGGAGGGGGTGAAGTCTTAATTTCCTGTGTGATGTGGCAGCGACCTTCCCACCATGCCAGCACACACACACACACACGTTGTGATAGATGATTGTATTAGATGAGGTCATACACCTTACACACCTGTTCATATGACTCACGCTGACAAGAGATCTGCGGAGAAGTGTTTATCTCCAGAGAATCTATTTCATACACACTCTATTAGATGAGATCAACACAACACAGTGACATACAGCAGAAAAATAAGACTGATAGGAAACATTCACACACACACACACGCACGCACTCACACACACTCATTGTGGAATGTGTGCTACTGTGTCCAGACAGCACAATACTTGTGAATGATCCTAACTGGCTGTCGCTATTCCAGGGCTGAGCTGTAAGTGTGCTAGTGTGTGGGTTTACGTAAAGTGTTAGTTCACCCAAAAATGAAAATTAGGCTGCGTTTTACTCACCCCCGAGGCATCCTAGGTGTATATGACTTTCTTCTTACAGACGAATCCAGTCGGAGTTATATAAAAAATGGTCTTTGATCTTTCAAGCTGTTTAATGCCACTCAGTGGGTGTTGCATTGCTCCAGTCCAAAAGAACTTTAAAAAAAATCGCCCATCCATAAAAAAAGTGTCTCACAGGAACTGCTTCTGTGTACAACTGTTGGCGCAAGCTACATTAAAGTGATTATTACGTTTTGAATATGGATATTTTTCTTACAAAAATGCATCGATTCGCTACAGAAGGCCTTTGTTCACCCCCCGGAGCCGTGTGAGACACTTTTTTTATGGATGGGCGATTTTTATTTAAGTTATTTTGGACTGATGCACTGCAACACCCGCTGAGTGGCATTAAACAGCTTGAAAGATCAAAGACAATTTTTAATACAACTCTGACTGGATTCGTCTGAAAGAAGAAAGTCATCATATACACCTAGGCTTTAACTATACTGTGAAGACAAAATTGTCTGCAGAATGGTCTGATGAACAAAATTTCCCTTTGAGAAAATCCTGTTTGATAATGTAAATAAATATATGGCTTGTTTCAAGAATGCACAAATATTAAAATTATGTCTGATCCTGATATTGCATTCATGTTACGGCAGATAAATTACAAATTAAAAGCTATGATTACATTTGTATTAAATTACAATTAATACATAAAAATATATAATATAAAATATACAAATGGTTTAAATATGTTTAAATCAATAATATAAAATAAAAACAATTATATTTATAAAATGTTTAAATATTTTATAAAATATAAAAAAATAAAAACTGAAATCAGTCATTTTAAATGCTACACATAAACAACAGGATCAAAACATCTTAATGTCCATAATGAAAAATATATTTGTATTTAGGTTTGCTTAAGTTTACATTCAACAGTGTTATTAAATTATTAGTGTATTTAAAGACTAACTTTAAGTTCATTTTAAATTACTACATAAAAAATAGAGTAAATGAGCATTCACAATTAAATATCCTATGTCATATGATATTTAAATAAAAACAACGTAGTGCATATTGTGTATTCCCTGAATTTTTTATATTCAACAAAAAGCTTCATTTTAGGTGGAGGGTGAGGGAGGGGCATATATAAAGTGGTATTTGATATGAACTTATCATATATGATATTTGGGTATCAAAGCGGAACTCAGTCTTTAAGTGTTACTGAGATGTGTTTTTGACCACTAGAGTGTACCTGTCTCTCCTCACCATCCAGACACCTTTAGGATATTTTAGTCCACGGACCAGCGCTGTTGACACCCATTCACTCTAACACTTTTCCCTCCATCACACCTCTCCATCACAAGCGACAAACGTTCCACCTACACACTGACATGCAGAGAGACAAGGATTCCTCCACATCTCGTCTTCCTCTCGTTGGAGAATGGGTCATATGCAAATGAGTGTCTCTGCATGGGCAGTAGTTTCCCACAGGCAGCGGGAGAAAGAGTGTTCCCTCCCTCTCTGCACTCTTTCAATAGTCCTTTTCTTCTGCCGCTAAGCCCCTCTATGCCCGATAGTGGCCTGCTGCATAGGTAGCAAAACCCCTTTGCTCCCCCTCGCTGAAGCTTTAAAACACAATAGTTCACTTAAGCATGCACACACACACACACAAATACACACACAAACCAACCAATAAAGTACAACCGTGCACGGCTAAAAAGGGAGTTCATGAAACCTGGGCTCTTCTGAGGAGAATGAAAATGAGGGAGAGATGAAGGAGACAGAAATAAAGAGAAAGTTTTTCTTTAGGAGTAATGCTTCCTCTCCTTCCGTGGGACCAGTGACCGGCCTGATCATTAATCCCCGTTTGTAAAAGCACAGAGATGTTTGGAGGGCTGTTTGCTGAGAGCCAAATTTGGACAGGGCCACAGGAATTAAGCAGCACCTGAAATGAACCGTGTACGGATTTCAGTTCTTTACAGGATGGAGGATGATTCCATTAAGAATACTTCTTAAAGACAAAATGAAACTAAAATTGACACTATTTACTATAGGCCTAAATATAAGTGATTGGAAAATAATTCACCAGTGCACGTTATAATAAAGAAAAAACATTTTGGTTATTTTTCAAAAACCTTCTCAACCTGCCAATCCAATTAACCATGCAGTCTAACCAAATCTTGATTTATAAATTTAAAGTTTAAAATTAAAAAGTCCCACCCCAAATGATTTCCTTTTGAAAATTCTGTTTCACTCAGGAATACAGCACTGTTCAAGACTTTTTTTTTTGTTTGTTTGTTTATTATTTAAAAAAATAAATAGTTTTATTCAGTAAGGACACATCGATTTGATCAAAAGAGACAGTAAAGTTTTATAAACATTTATAATTTTACAAAAGGTTTTTATTTTTAATAAATGCTGTTCTTTTAAAACTTTCAATTTATCAGTGAATCCTGAAAAGAAAAGTATAATTAAAATATAAAGCAACACAACTGCTTCTGCAGCACAAAATCAGCATACCAGAATGATTTCTGAAGTATCATGTGACACTGAAGACTGGCGTAATGTAATGGCTGTGGAAAATTCAGCTTTGCCATCACAGGAATAAATTGTATTTTAAAATATATTAAAATAGAAAGTTATTTTCAATTTTGTAATAATACTTCACGTTACTACAGTGTTTTTCTTCAAATAAATGCAGCCTTGGAGAGCATTTCTAAAAAATCTCACCGACGCCAAACTTTTGAAGGGTAGTGTAAGTCACATTACATGTGAAGTTGTGCATGCTTGTCTTATGTTGTGCGTATTGTCATGAGTGGCCTGAGTGGCTATCACTATTGCCTATAATTGAGTCCCATTTCCCTTTCTTTCCTTGTAAGTCACATTACATGTGAAGTTGTGCATGCTTGTCTTATGTTGTGCGTATTGTCATGAGTGGCCTGAGTGGCCTGAGTGGCTATCACTATTGCCTATAATTGAGTCCCATTTCCCTTTCTTTCCTTTTATTGCCAGGGAAAAAAAACTTTACCTTCCCCCTCAGCCCCTGTGTAGAAACCACTGTAACCTTTACAAATGCTCCAAATGAAGATAGGCTATATTACTGCAATATGACTCATAAGTGAGAGTCAATAAATTTTTATTGATAGCCAAAAAAAGAAAGATTAGTAGAATGGTATAGGTATTGCCATATTTACTGCTTCGGCTCGCACTAATCTGTAAATGCAAGTCATGTGACCAATTAAGAGCATCATAAAAAAATAAAAATACAGTTCTCAAGCAAATAATGTTGCCTTAATGTTTCCCTTTCTTTCCTTTTATTCACCTAATCAACAAAACAAAAGGGCCAATTTCCTTCTCTGACCCTTCTAAAGAGAAGCGAACAAATGTGTTCAATGAAAGAGAAAACAGAAACTGGACCTCAATCAAATAGAAATGCACCACCACGCTCTTTATACCAGTTCTCAGTCACATACAGTGTTTTTCACATGCTTAAACACACATTCACACACTGGCCCTTGACAAGAAGGAAGCCATGTTTGTTATGCAAAGCACAGGAAGGGAGAGAAGAGCAGCTATCTTGCCAGTTTACAACAGTCCTTCACTGTCACCTCAGCAGGCCTCCAAAACACTGACCCCCATCTTCAACAAATCCCTCCCCCATGTGATCTCCACACGGGGGGCAAACTGAAAGGGAATGGGGGTAAGACGAAAAAACAAGGGCTGCTTCTGAGCTTTGTTACCTAGAGATCTATTCACAGAGTGTGTATTTGTGTGTGTGTATTTGTGTGTGTGTGTGTGTGTGTGTTGGGTGCTTTAACACAGCCAATTTGTTACGCTGGACACCTCACAATGGCACGGGGGGGGGTTAGTGAAGTCATACTTGAGGCAATGCATGGGCGCCCATGGCAGAGGTCACTAAACATCACCCCGCTACTGTGTCTTAGAGAAAGGGTCAAAAAAGGAGAGAAGAGAACATTTCAGATGGACTTTTGAAGGAAGTCAACGAAAGCATGATATATAAATGAAAGTTTCCTCCTCGGCTGAACCTCGCGCACCAGGGAGAGACCCTAAATGTTAGCAGATGGCTTTTAAAATGCCCTAGCAGCATGTCCCGCAGAAAAGCGGTCCTCCTAACTCACATATACCTACAGAAAAACAAACACATTTTAAAAATACTGCACAATTTCCTAACTATAAAGCGTCAACTTAATGTGCATGAGTAAGAGAAAAACAAGCGTGTGTGTTTATTGCTTTAAACCCCTAGAAAGTCTGGTACGGGGTGTGGAAATAGCCCAGCGCAGTAATTAAAGTTTTATCAGCCAAATAAATTCCGCTACACCCATTTTATCACAGAGCTGGCAGTAGCCTGACGTTGGCCATAGCTCTCCAAAGGTAATGACAGTAAACAAGCTAAATATTTATCATCATTCATTGGGTGTATTTGTATAAACGCAGTTGGGTAAAACTTTGCGAGTTCTGCTCATTTCAGAGGTGTAAATCCTTTCCCTAAAACGTCTCGGAATAAAAATACAGTCTTGCTAAACTTCTTTTGAAACATAACCTCCATTTTAGAAAGCCACTACAAAGCACAGCACGCCCAACAGCCGCTGCCATGTTTATTTTCTTAGCCATGCTAATACCGGTCAGCCACATTCCTCTATTCCCAATCTGGGAGGTTTCAAATTGCCCTCCAGAACTCTCAGAGAGAGCCAAAAGAGGAAGGGACAGAAGGAGAGCTGCCCTGTGAACAACACCTGTCGTCTTGCGGACTATTAGCACCTTCACGTTTACAGCTCAAGCCCCTGATCGCCTTCATGTTACGTGCCACGAGAACCCCAAGTGGCTGGGAACGTCGTTAGAACCAGTCCCATGTGAAAAAGTGAAAAAAAGACACACTGGCACAGTTAAAGCATCTTCTTAGCTCTATCAATAGAAGTGTTATGGGAATACGTATGTTCAGAAGTGGCATAATCGAGATGCTCTTTGCCGGCCTTTGGAGCTGTTGGTGATATAAGCAAGGTGTGTTTTTAAATAGGATTGATTAAGGCTTTACTGCACAGCAACACTGTTTTCAAAATGTTTAGACACAGTTCACCTTCCTCGCATTCTGCAGATATCTTCACCTGAGACAGCTTTAAATACTCTGAAAAACTGTTGACTATTTAGCATTCCAATCCAGGACTGAGAGTCAAAATCTATGGGTTGTTCCCTGGGCCTCAAGTTTACTCAGTTTAACTAACTACAGGCTTACCCAATGATGAACATTTTTTTTATTTTTCTGTATCTCTATAGAATTTAGCATATTTTGTTTTCAGGTCAGGTCTATACAGGGTAAAGAGTCAGAGAGAACTAATGAATTCTCTAGCTTGTAAAACATTCTTCACCTGCCCAACAGCTCATCTCGGGGTTAACACCCTGCCTTTAGTCAAAGCAACAGGCAAGTCACAGATTTTTCACCTGATGGTGAAGTGCTGCTGTCACATGCTCAAAGTGTCTGGTAAAAGTTTCAGCACCAGGGAAAAAAAACTTTACCTTCCCCCTCAGCCCCTGTGTAGAAACCACTGTAACCTTTACAAATGCTCCAAATGAAGATAGGCTATATTACTGCAATATGACTCATAAGTGAGAGTCAATACATTTTTATTGATAGCCAAAAAAAGAAAGATTAGTAGAATGGTATAGGTATTGCCATATTTACTGCTTCGGCTCGCACTAATCTGTAAATGTAAGTCATGTGACCAATTAAGAGCATCATAAAAAAATAAAAATACAGTTCTCAAGCAAATAATGTTGCCTTAATGAGCTATAATAATCTTTCTAAACACAAATTGTCGACTTGAAATTTTCATATGAATGCTAACTGTAAACTTTTGGAATTTTTGTCACATGAGTTACCATGGGATGACCTTCCAACATGACAGAGAAAAATAAAGGTGTCTGGTAATTATTAATGTTTCGAAACTTGCTTTTGCATTTTAAAGTATATATTTATGTGTAACTGTCTTATTGCTGCAAACTGTCTCCATGTGTGTTTTATCAGGACAGCAATGTTGCCAACAATTAGGCCTTCTATTAAGAGCCACAATCATAGAAGTCCTAAGGGGGAGATTTTAATTATGTGTGATTGTTAAGTCGGCGAAGGTTGTGTGAATTATAATTAGAGCTGAAGACGTTATGAACAAACAGTTTAGTACCGTTCATATCACACAACTTTACAAGATACTTTATAGTGTTTAAGCCTTCTGTGGCTGATTCAAAATAGTTCTAAAGTAAGTGAGTTGAAATGAAAAACATTCCATTCATCATGATTATGCTAATTAAAGTGAAGGTACATCTGGTAAACACAAGGTGAATCCATCTAGAAGACAGTTTGCCTCCAGTGAACATTTACTGTTGGCCTTTACACCAAACGGTGAAGCACTCAGACGGCCACATTCCAATTACACACGGTCTGACCAACACTCCTCACGGCGGCGCGGAGGGGGAGGGGCGTATGTTAATGACGCACCGGAGCGCTCGAGGTCAGTCCGTGACTTCAAATAATGAACGGTCAGGACGCAAAGCGCCTGCGAGCGTTCCTAGAAGAGCAAACTTAAATTAAAGTGGGTTTATATGATTAAGATTATTAAAATGATATAAAACCAGCTTTATTTAACACAGAAGGACTGAGTTTAAAATTAAATGACGTAACATGTCATCAAAAGCCATATCTGGAGGTGTTCATATGATCAAATAAGTACAAGCAGGTGCTGTTGCACGGCTCAGGTGCGTCTCCGCGTTCAGATACCTGCAGTGCGGTGAGCAGTGCCAAACGCCCTATGACAAAGCACTTATATCAACCCAACACCGCGGAAAAGCGCTGCAAAATCACCCTCAAGCCTCACGGGGTAAAATCGTTGTAGGTTTCGAAACAATTTCAGAAGACGCCTATGCTTTTCCCGCATGGAAGAAAAAAAAAGATCATGAGCGATGCTCCAGCACCTGCAAGTACCGAGGATGCTCTTTATACTGTAGCGATGCTTTTAAGAGTAAGCGCTATAGAAAGCCGAATCATAACAGGCACCCATCCTTTCTGCAGTTAAAAACAAACGACAACAGCAGCTGAGAGTGAGAAGGCATGCGAAAAACACTACACATACATCTTTTTTATACCTGCACAAGTTGACATTTGCAGCAACGCACGAGAAACGCCTCCCGTCTGCTTTCAAAATGAGACAATGTATCTCAGAGAGAGAGAGAAAAAGAAAGACTCCTTCCTTGTCAGCAAGTTCAGGTAGCAAAAAACAATAGCGAGATGGTCAAATGGCATTTACGAAACCCCTAAGTGACATTTTCATCCTCCCTTCGATCAGGTAAGCACACATTTACAGGTCGCTCACACGCGCGCGCTGAGAGATCCGCTGCACGGCGCGCGCGCATGGCGTCAGCCTGAGGAAAAGTGTATTTCTTCACTCATCTCTTCACAAAAAGACACTTAATACACCAGATGAGCCGACGAAATGGAAAACGGTGGACTTTAAATCTAAAAAGAGAGCGCTTGGAAGAATACAATTATTTTAAAAGTATTTTCAAGTGTTGGCTATATTCCCTATCTCACGCGCGCAAGCGAGAAGTAAAGCACGCCTCACATTTCTCGCTATCGATCGATTTCCTTCGTAAAATGACTCAGGCGCACATCTATACCTCTGGACACGGCTTGCCGGATAAATCGTTATATTTCAAAGGAACAAATCGCAAGTACGATTTACCACACACAAACCCGAAACCTACACAGCTACAGACGTGCATTACACAGCGGATGCATAAAGTCCCCAAAACAAATAAACTGTCTGTGCCGTAAGTCCAGCTGCATCAGCGCGATTTATCAGGATTCTCTGCGCTGCTCGGGATGTATACGCATTCCTTATATAGGCTGCAGCAGTTGTTCTAGCAGCAGACAGCCCTTCAGATTCCTTTCCTTTTCTCTTCTCTTCAGCGTTACCACCCAACTAGAAATGTGGCAGGCTGGCTGCACAAACAGGTTGCTTTAACTGGCATCGTGCTCCAGAGCTCTCTGAGCCCCGATCCCGCAGGGACGCCTAGACTGGCAGGACTGTTACACAAACACACCCTTATTTTTTGCTTTGTAAACTTCAGTCGGAGTTCAAGAAGAAACTTTCCTGTCAAACATCACCGCGAACTGCATACATGCCCCTGTTTTCTAATGCAGCAGCGTGCTGCTGTTATCAGGCAGTTTCTTGTGAGCTATATGACAGAAGTGCGACTCGTAGATAGTAAAACAAGCCAAAATGTCACATCGGCGATTTAAAGCCACGTATTCATAAATATTACTCTAAAACGTTCACATACATGGGCTACTACTATCAGAGGTTATTCTTAGGATTCTGCTAGCTCGCTAGCTACCTGCTACCACGCAGACAAGCGGAACAGCCCATTGCAGATACATCGAAGTTAGTTATTAACGAAAATAAAACGAAATCCTCTCAAGCCACCGCTCTATTCCCAAACACGTATTTATGAAAGCATTTCCACCACTTCAATCGCTCAAACTGATTCATGCGAAACCAAATCACCCGCATCGGACCAAACAGGTACATTTAGAGCGAGAAAATAAGTTTCAATTCGTTCGAATCTAAAGAGGAAAATCGAACAATGACGAGTAACAGATTCGAATAGAATGGATTCTTTCAAACCCAAAAGCTTTATAAAGTGAACTCAGGGCGAAGGGGAATAAAAGGGGAAACAAAAGCGAGTCACTTGAATGGGACTGGCTGCGTATAACGGTCCGCGCTCGCGCTGTGCACCGCTAGGCGGTGAGAGAGTCGCGAGCGCGGCAGGTATAACGGTACACTAGATAGGGGCTATAACACGGCGCTACTTTCCAGCACTTTGTGGGGCTCGAGAAGTTCTGCCAGCGACCCGGAGTCCAGAGTTGAATGAAAACAGCCGTCGCCAAGCAAAGCGAAGGGTTTTTACTCACCGTTTGTCCTCCTCGGGTTCGCCTGCTTTCTGCGCTTACACCTGGGGCCATCCGCCATGATCCTTTCGCTGTGTCTAAATGCTGCTGGAGAGTCACCTCCTCTCGCCCCCACACCTCCCCTCCCTCCCTTCTACTCCACCTCCCCTCCCTGCACCTGGTTTACGACACTCGGCTTTACGACATTACCTTCTGGCTCCTATACCTCTCTCTCTGGCGCTCAGACCCCCGTCTCTGGCCAACTCCCGCCCCTCGCACCACGCGCTCCCTGCGGCGCTCCGAAACGCTCAACCTGTGCATGTACAGGGAGAGGAAAATCTATTTTGATTGACAGTTCAAAAGAAACACGAGTGTCTGGACAAAACAAACATTTCCAAGCCCATTACACAGAAAAGCGCAACGGTAAAAGTTGAACTTGAATCGAGCGTGATGTGTTTTTTTTACAGTTAGGATGGGGGCGGGGAAAGTTTGACGCGTGCACCTGTTTATGGCGCACGCATACACAATCAAGCAATCTTTGCTGCAACTTTTTTCTCATTCATGACGAGGCAGAAAACTGCTTGTCATAAAACTAGTCGCAGCAAGAAGTAGACAGTATCTTTTTATAGAGGAGGCACTGGCTAGCTGTCACTTTTACTCTAACGAACATTTATAAGGGGTAGTTTTATTAAAATCAATAAATGTACGGCCATAACCTAAGGTAGGCTACTCTCATCTAAAAGAATCAAATAAATAAATACTATTTAAGGTAACACTTTATTTTAAGGTCAAGGACACCTTAAAATAAAGTGTAGCCCTATTTAATATTATTTAATTATTTGACCCCTAACATGAACATGAAATAGGAAAGAGAGAATCTTATTTAATTACTTAATAATAAATAAATTAAAAAAATTATTTTCAAAATTTATAATCATAAAAGTGTTTAACATTACCATTGTTTTCCCATTTTGTGACAATATGTAGCAGTACTGGGTAGCCTTTAAGGGGTAAGTTGTCACTGTTGAGACCTGCCGTTAAAGAGCCTCAACCTGACATATAGGGGGGGGGGGGGGGGGGG
>NW_015505636.1:599319-641758 GCF_001515645.1 Sinocyclocheilus grahami
GGGGGGGGGGGGGGCATTGTCTTTCAGACCTGTCCTGTCTCTTATTTGTTATAGGCTATACTTATAGCTAACTTCAGATATAATTTCCAAAAGAAATCCAAAAAGGCTGTTTCTGACAAGATCATTTAAATCTTTTATATGGAAGTCAGTTTTCCCCATAAGTTTTGAATTATATATAACTGTTTTTATTTAGTCCATATTGAATTCAAAGGAACATGGTTGGAACTTCAAAGCAGTGCCATTCATTTTTTAATTATTAATCATCATGTCCAATGACTGATGTTATCAGTGGCTGATGTAGATGAGTTTTTGTTTTATTTGAAAATAAAAATGTCTATCACTAAAGAGTGCACATCTAATCGTAACAGAATGAACACTTTAGTGAAATAAGCATATCTAATGTACTTCACAGTTCTTCAGGTTGGCAAAAGATTTGTCAGTTCACTAAATAACTGTGACATTAGGTCTACCGCTATTTGCCATATGTTTACAGGCACAAACGTCTTTAGATAGCCTATGTGTTATAGTAGGAGGGTCTGTATATTCATATTAATTTAAAGTATGAAGGAAATATGTGTTCGAGTGAAAGTGTGTGCGACTAAGTAGGAAGGAGGAATGCAGTGTGTGTCCCAAGGCACAGAGCCTTGAGGTCATGGGACCCTCACTGCAATGATTCAGTCCTCCACCCAAAGAAAGAGCTCGCTGTTCCCCAGGGATGTTTACTCCTCTGACTCTGACTAGGGAGAGAATGCATGAGAGAAAGAGAGAGAGACACAGAAAGAGACACCAACTAAAAAGGAACTGAAGGCCAGAGAAAAGATAGATGCAGAGAAATGTTTAAGATAATGAGTTTAGTCAGGCGTAATTGCGTCTCAAAGATTTTCAGGTGTTTTATCCATTACAGCCAATGAAAAACATGATCTGGTCAAGTGCAAACATACGAATGCAGCAGCCAAAACATGAGCTAGCGCATTTATTTGACTTTGAATACAAGGACACACTGGGCTGAAGCACCAACATGGTACCATCTGAAGGTCTGCCGTTCCCTGTTACAGGTCACAAAAGCGAGTGCAGCAGTGGCGGGTAGTGCTATTCTTGTACCTGATGACTATCAGGTTTCTGTCAGATCTCAGCTGGGTGTGGTGTACTTAGCATGGGTCTGCAGTGTACAGTCCGCACTGATTGAGTGAAAACATTATATAATCTCATAATGATATGTTGCAAATCAAAGCATGTTGCACAAGCCTATATGTAAGAAAAATATTCAACATAATCACTGTAAAATTTAACAGTATTTCCTTCCTCCATTGCTTTTTAAGTACTACCTGAAAATGAAAATTATGTAATTTACTCACCTTCATGTCGTTCCAAACCCGTATGGCTTACTTTCTTCCACAAAAGGAGAAATGTTCTGAAATGGATGCAAATGAACCATAAAAGTTTCATAAAAGTAGTCTAAAATAGCTTTCTGATATTCTCTGATAATCTTCATCTCCTGCAAGTGTTTAACTTAGAAATCACTATGACCCGAACATCAAGTGAGTGAGTTGAACAGATCAGTCTGAATCATTCAGAACATATTTGATACAATGAATCAGATCAGTTGATTCATTTACGATTCAATGGGGGCTGCTCAAACAGAGGAACACAGAGAAGATGTGTCCTTCCTAGTCTTTCTGAGGCTTCAAGGCTAGAGTCCTTCTCAGAATTAAATGCTAGAATGAGACTGTCTAGTAAGTGCATATGGCTACATCATAAATGTTTCCACCCTACGGTCAGGACACAAAAATACTATTAAAAAGATAATTTAAAGATTACTTTATATTAAAATAATTATATTAAATGATGTGATTCATTTACAACAAAACAAAACACCTTAACTTCAAAAAATATTATCGTGAATAATACTGAACAAGCTCAGTGTTGATTCATTTTCAGCTCATTCATTTTTAGTGAATTGCAATCTCTGATTGTGGGTGATTGAAGGACATAAAATATACACCTGATGCATCCTTCAAAAAAGGCCAAATGAAGGGCACAAGACTGCACTGTAAAAAATAATCTGTGACATTTACGGTAAAATACCTGCAGCTGTGGTTGCCAGAACTTCACCGTAAAAAATATGGTAGCAACATTTTAGGTTTTACAGACTTAACATAAATTCACAATAAAATACTGTATTTCATTAACTGATGTAATGTTAATAAACCAACATATTGAAGGGTTAATATCTGTTTTGAACCATTGTAATGCACCGATAACCACCAAAACTGGTGGTGATAAGAAAATCGCATGATGAACCAAAGTTCATCATGAACTTCGAGCTGAGGAGGGCAATACTTATATATAGAAGGTGCACAGTGTCATTCACACAAACACTAAACACCATCATGGTGACACACATGATACTGAAATAATGCAATAAACATTAATTTAATAACATTAGATTTAAGATCAAACCCTAATGTACACAACTGATAAAAAAACCTTAGAAGAAACAGTTATTTCAACAAAGAAAACATCAAATATGTAGTGTCATGCAGGGAATTCTGGGAGTGTCAATTTGGTTTTTCACTGTAAATTATACAATGGCCTTTTCTTTTTCACTTCCAAAAACCATATTTTTAACAGTATTTTACTGTAAAATTACATTATGATACTGAAATAATGCAATAAACATTAATTTAATAACATTAGATGTAAGATCAAACCCTAATGTACACAACTGATAAAAAAAACCTTAGAAGAAACAGTTATTTCAACAAAGAAAACATCAAATATGAAGTGTCATGCAGGGAATTCTGGGAGTGTCAATTTGGTTTTTCACTGTAAATTATACAATGGCCTTTTCTTTTTCACTTCCAAAAACCATATTTTTAACAGTATTTTACTGTAAAATTACATTAAATGTAATTACATTTATCCACCGTATATAGTATGTAAACTTACTGTTAACCAGTTAACAGGTTTTTACTGTAGCATTTTTACAGTCTTTTACTGTTAAAATCACAATAATTTTTTACAGTGTGCCTACTAAGGATCCTTCAAACTGTGACATCCTTCAACGGAGCTTTATGCAGCCTAGATATGCATCCTTAGAAGGATGTGTCCTTCCGTTAGAGAAACACCCAATAAATCATATTAGTTGATTAATTTGTGATTCATTAAATCAATTCAAATGATTCATTTTGATTTAATTAATCAGATCAGAAAATAATTATTTTAAGTAAATTAATAATTAGTAAATTATTCAACATCAGATAAACTGATTCATTTCAGATTCAGTAAATCAGATTGGCTGATCAGTCTGATTCAAAGAAGCAGATCAACTGATTCATTTGAGATTCAGTTAATCAGATCAGTTGATAGAGTCTGATTCAAAGAAGCAGATCAACTGATTTATTTTGATTCAGTTAATCAGATGAATAAATTGACGTAAATGGACAGATTAGTCAACAATTCACTAATTTTCTCATGAACTCTAATAAGTAACCTTTTGTGTTCCTCAGTAAAAACATTTTTTCAAAATTTTAAAGTCCAACAGGTTTGAAACAACACAAGGTTAGGTATAATAATTTTAACATCCTGTGTGTTCTCATCTTGCATTTCAACTGCAGTATGAAAACTGTTTCCATAAAACAAACCCAGATAATGAGGTCTGAAAAGAACTATGACCTTCTTAAACATTCCAAAGCCGTCTATGTTTAATCAAATCTGCAAACGCTCTACAGGTGAGCTATGGTCATGAGAACAGGAAGTGGAAAGGGAAATGAAACAATGGTTAGGAGACAAATGACAGGGCAATTTCATTTTGAATGTTTAGAGAGAAGACAAGCTCTGTGTTGAAAGCAATATCCTCTAAGTACATAGCGGAATCTTTGCAGAGAAAAGCCCAACATTAGTTTAGAAATGCCCCTGGTAGTAGCCTCAAATACCCTCCCTGTCATCTGTCTAACCCTCTCCAACCCATGGCCTCTTTCACTTCATCAAACAGACAACAGACAGAGCTGAGTAAGGTGCCTGTCCCTTCATCATTAAGCCAGTTCGCTCTGCCTATGGCTGCTGACAGTGAATTATTCAACAGGACAAAGTGCTCTGTGGCTGTACAGAGGCTTTACAGAGTAACAGATAATAATAGCATTAACGTCCATAGAATCTCATTAAGAGAGTTAGCATTCGGCTCTCTGCCTTCCTATATATATATATATATTTTTTTTTTTTTTTTTTTTTTTCACATGCTGCATGTCCGCAGGAGGAATCTTTGGGCTGATATTCACAGTTCCTGATCTGATTAATAACTGTGAAGAACTGATTAAAAACAAACATCAGACTGAAGCTAGCACATTTCTGAAGACAAAAGCTAAGGAAATCTGTGAGACTGTGAAACAATTTAAAAAGCCATTGAATGAATTGCAGTAAGTACATAAGTGTTTCTCTGAACATTTTATGTAAATGGTATATTGAGTAAGCAACACGAGTAAGACTGCTTACTATAACACAATAATAATACAGTAGATCTTGTATTTACGACTCACTGCTGGATTTAATTGCCTCTAAATTTATCTTTCAGAGAGATGCTCAATCAAATCCCTGAAATGGAGTGTCACATTGATTTGGCTCAGGAGATGTTTGGATCTCAAATATACACGCAAGGCACCATTTGTATGGAGTATAAACAGACCCAAAAGCAGGACAGGAAGACACAGAGGTTTATTTTCCTATGCACAAAAGACATAGGAGAAACTAAGTATTGTTCCACAGGAAAAGACAAATCAGGTGACAACAAGAACAAAAGACAGAAGAAGAAGGCTACTTCAACTGAAGACCGGGGTCTTAACCAGGAGAGGAAAACTGCTTTTCAGAGGAAACCACCACAAAAGTCTAAAACAAAAGTAAAGCAATTTCAGTTCCGCCTTCCTAAAATAATGATGTCTAATGTGCGTTCTCTTCCAAACAAAATTTCACATGCTGAATGTGCATATAATGGAAAAGAGCGATGTGGAAAAGGGTGGACAGGTTTGGCTGTCCATAATGAAGGGGTTTCAGCTATGTTCCCCTACTGGCCATGACCATTGCAATAACTGGGAGCTGAGGTAGAGTTGCAGAAAGAACATTTTTGGAAGAAGTGAGGTAAGCGGCTTCTGGTGGGATTAAACGAACATCATCCTTCTGAACCTTCACTGGGAATTTCGCTGGTACGTGGTCCTGTCCTGAAAGAAATCTCTGAAATTGTGCTGACCTTGTGAGGACTTGGAATAGCGAAACGGTAAAATATTATTTCATGGTTTAGCTTGTCTTTGACCAGGCACCAGTTATATTCTCCCAGTGTGCCAGCGACCAGAGCAGCTGTCCAGCTGAGTTGGCTTCAGGTGCCACTATGGTCCAGCAGGCGGGCCGGCGGACAAGCTCAGAGACAGAGTGAAGGTAAAAAACAGACGTTCCCTGGCTAAGGGAAAAAGAAAAAAAAGAAAAGCATTTCAGTGAAGGGCAGGCTTCATCAGAGATCAATGATGAGGCATTTTGAAAACCACACACGCGCTCTCTCTCTCTGCTGGTGCTAACCGACTGGAAAAAGACGGGGCCATTATTCTGTGGAAAGTCCGATCTATTCCCATTTTCCTTGGATGCCGCCATTTCGACATGAAGTCATATTTTCTTGCAACGATGGAAAACAAAGAGTAAAAATAATGCTACTGCAAATATTAAAACTGTATAATAGCACTCAGTCACTATGCTATTAAAATAGCAGTTTGAAAGCCAGTAGCCTCTATTCCTGGTTACTGGTGACGGGACCACCCAGCAGGACAAAATTAAAACCCAACAATATCTACAATCCAAGAGCTGCTGGTTTCAATCCACTGGTCATACTGAGGGTGGCAGTTTAACAGGAGCAGTGTGGTGACTTTATCAACGGAGGTTTTATTTTTCATTAAAGCGACTGACCTCATACTACAAGCAATTTATCCGGTAATTTTTCCACTGTACATCCATTTCTTCACCTGTTACCTATTCCAATCCCATTTACCTTTTCCTTTCACTGGGCTAAAGAGGAAGAGAAGGAATGGGCCATGAAGACAGGAAGAAAGAGTGTGAAAGGAAGAGACAAGATAGAAGGAGAGATAGCAACATGAGTGGGGGGGTAGAAAGCTATCCTCACTGCTCTACATTAAGGGATCAGGCCGCGTCTCTGTAAATGAGTATTGATCCTCCTCCTAGTGGGATCATTTAGGAGATTAATGCTGGCAGTGCTATTTGGGGGGAGGGGTTCCAGTTGGTCCAGGGGGGAGCCGACTCAGAGCTGCCCAGGACAGAGAGCCTGCTGTGGGGCTATGTGGAGAACAAGCCCCTGCCTCCCCTCCTAACCATCTGGACTAACAGCTCAGGGCGCCAGCTGTGTGGGGGAAGGGAGAAGATGGTGTGTGTATGTGCGTTGGGGGGGGGTAAAGGATTGAAAGAGAGAGAAAAAGGAAGGAAGAGAAATGGAAATGCAAAGGACTGCTAAAGAAACAGGAAAACCTGCATAAAAAGAAAGAGGGAGGCAAAATCAGCTAAAATTTATTTGTGTAAGGCTCATTTGACACACAGACACGTTGAAGAAACGGGTGATTAAAAGTGGCAAGAGAGGAGAGGAACAGAAAGCAAGAGGAATGAAAGAGAAACACAAGTGGCAACTGGAGAAACCGAGAGAGATAGAGTAAAAAAACAAACGGAGGATTATGGTAGAAACTGACAGGTATGTATTGAAGACAAAGAAAGAAAGAAAGAGTGTGGTGATCATAATGGATGGAGCTGAGGTAGAGTTGCAGAAAGAAAATTTTTGGAAGAAGTGAGGTAAGCGGCTTCTGGTGGGATTAAACGAACATCATCCTTCTGAACCTTCACTGGGAATTTCGCTGGTACGTGGTCCTGTCCTGAAAGAAATCTCTGAAATTGTGCTGACCTTGTGAGGACTTGGAATAGCGAAACGGTAAAATAGTATTTCATGGTTTAGCTTGTCTTTGACCAGGCACCAGTTATATTCTCCCAGTGTGCCAGCGACCAGAGCAGCTGTCCAGCTGAGTTGGCTTCAGGTGCCACTATGGTCCAGCAGGCGGGCCGGCGGGCAAGCTCAGAGACAGAGTGAAGGTAAAAAACAGACGTTCCCTGGCTAAGGGAAAAAGAAAAAGAAGAAAAGCATTTCAGTGAAGGGCAGGCTTCATCAGAGATCAATGATGAGGCATTTTGAAAACCACACACGCGCTCTCTCTCTCTGCTGGTGCTAACCGACTGGAAAAAGACGGGGCCATTATTCTGTGGAAAGTCCGATCTATTCCCATTTTCCTTGGATGCCGCCATTTCGACATGAAGTCATATTTTCTTGCAACGATGGAAAACAAAGAGTAAAAATAATGCTACTGCAAATATTAAAACTGTATAATAGCACTCAGTCACTATGCTATTAAAATAGCAGTTTGAAAGCCAGTAGCCTCTATTCCTGGTTACTGGTGACGGGACCACCCAGCAGGACAAAATTAAAACCCAACAATATCTACAATCCAAGAGCTGCTGGTTTCAATCCACTGGTCATACTGAGGGTGGCAGTTTAACAGGAGCAGTGTGGTGACTTTATCAACGGAGGTTTTATTTTTCATTAAAGCGACTGACCTCATACTACAAGCAATTTATCCAGTAATTTTTCCACTGTACATCCATTTCTTCACCTGTTACCTATTCCAATCCCATTTACCTTTTCCTTTCACTGGGCTAAAGAGGAAGAGAAGGAATGGGCCATGAAGACAGGAAGAAAGAGTGTGAAAGGAAGAGACAAGATAGAAGGAGAGATAGCAACATGAGTGGGGGGGTAGAAAGCTATCCTCACTGCTCTACATTAAGGGATCAGGCCGCGTCTCTGTAAATGAGTATTGATCCTCCTCCTAGTGGGATCATTTAGGAGATTAATGCTGGCAGTGCTATTTAGGGGGAGGGGTTCCAGTTGGTCCAGGGGGGAGCCGACTCAGAGCTGCCCAGGACAGAGAGCCTGCTGTGGGGCTATGTGGAGAACAAGCCCCTGCCTCCCCTCCTAACCATCTGGACTAACAGCTCAGGGCGCCAGCTGTGTGGGGGAAGGGAGAAGATGGTGTGTGTATGTGCGTTGGGGGGGGGTAAAGGATTGAAAGAGAGAGAAAAAGGAAGGAAGAGAAATGGAAATGCAAAGGACTACTAATGATACAGGAAAACAAAATTAAAAAGAAAGAGGCAGGCAAAATCAGCTTAAAGTTATTTGTGTAAGGCTCATTTGACATAAGGACACATTAAAGAAACGTGTGATTTAAAGTGGCGAGAGAGGAGAGGAACAGAAAGCGAGAGGAATGAAAGAGAAACACAGGTGGCAAGTACAACTGGAGAAACAGAGAAAGATTAAAAAACAAATGGAGGATTATGGTAGAAACTGACAGGTATGTACTAAAGACTAAGAAAGAAAGAAAGAAAGAGTGGTGATCATAATGGATGGAGATAAAAACTAGAAACTCAAGCAACCCTTGGGAATGCGTTCAGCAGGAGGCATTAGCCATCTTCCATTACAGTATGACAGTAAACAGAAATGTAATAATCTTAAACTAGGGACAGACCATCAAGGATCAAGGTAACTCAAAAAGGCATTTTCCAGAATACTAAACAGATTTGAAGACCCCATGAAATGGCTTGACGAGCATTGTTTTCTGTTGACATGAAACAGGAAGTTTGGGTGGGATGTACTGAAGGGCCTTTTGTAATAAAACCAATACATTTTGTTTTAATATTTCACAGAAGCATAATTAGCTGTGTGCTTCTGCTAGTCAGTTGCAGGTGGTATTACGGTATGGTCACATTTATAATTGTTTGGCAAATTTTCATGAGCAAAATCCAGTCATTACAATTGGAATCTATGTAATCAGGAATTTGTGAGGGCAAAAACTTTCTATACGCAGATTTCGCAACAGGTTCAAGTTAGTCATGCAGATTTACTTTGTTAACCAACAAAAAACTGCTTGGTTTGAAAGTGACTTTTGTGTGAGCTGTGCTTCATATTGCTACCCTATTGATAACAGGCAATGAGCCTTTTAAGTTTAGCTGAAAATGAACTTATGTGACCATATGTTTTGGGTGAGGAACATTTTGTTCTATCTACAGAACATTGTATTATATGCAAAAACTTGGATAAACTTTTGAGAGCAAGATATGTCATCAATATCTTTGATCTGTATACCAGAAGAAGCAGTTTTGTCAACTTTTTGAAGTACACTGATAACCCCAAAGCTCATTGACATGGATTAACTGCCACATTTTTGAGGGGACTAAGAACTTTGGACATAAAGTGCACACATTTATATTGAAATGAAAGCTGTCCTTCCAGATCCAAGTACGGCAGAAACATCTGTGTAAAAATATTTGAGAGTCAGAAGTGATTTCTAAGTCTTACAGTTACGTGGCCAGAAAATTAGTTGATTGTTTGTGACGGGATCCAGAAAAATCCAAAGCCACAAAATCTGTTTACTTGTTTCATAAGCTCTATAGCGCTGTGCTGAAGTTACTGCTGCTCATGGAAAACGCAAACACAGATGCCATGACGACACAACTATTCAAGAGCCCAGGAAAACTCAAGGGCCCAACAATGGAATGTTTTGAAGGCAAGATTGAGATGTCAATCACAATATGCACCCCCTTGCCAAGAACAAGGTCATTATGATCTCACTTCCTCTTCTCTGGAGTGTCCCTGGACAGGGTTGCAGCTATAACGCCCAGGAGAATTTGGCCACACTCAAAACAAAACATCCAGCGAATCAGCAGATTCTTACAACACAAACTGTAATCAAATTCTGCTTGTAACCTAATGCAGAATGTGTGATCTATAGATACATACAATAGAAATCTTATCAAAAAGTCTTTTATGCATTGAAAATTGTTGCAATTTAAATGCAGAATTCATGATTATAGGTGTGCCATGACCAATCACAAACTAATTTTCTTTCTGAAAGCTTATTATTGTATTTAAAGGCAGTATTTCAAAATCTTGCATCAAACTTTTGCAGTTTAACTAAAAATGACAAAGATGTGTAAACACCAATATTGTTTCACGTACTTTTCAATATTTTGTTCATTGTAAAATATGTGTGACTCAAAATATAAACATCTGAGTGCCCAGGAATCTTTTATGGGAATAATGGATGCGTATAGGAAGAATAGTACCATAGCTGAAGCACACTAATGTGCGTGTGTGTTTGAGACAGGATTTTCTCTGGATCATCCAGGTTGTACGGGTGAGCTAAGATGCAGAATTCATGATTATAGGTGTGCCATGACCAATCACAAACTAATTTTCTTTCTGAAAGCTTATTATTGTATTTAAAGGCAGTATTTCAAATCTTGCATAAAACTTTTGCAGTTTAACTAAAAATGACAAAGATGTGTAAACACCAATATTGTTTCACGTACTTTTCAATATTTTGTTCATTGTAAAATATGTGTGACTCAAAATATAAACATCTGAGTGCCCAGGAATCTTTTATGGGAATAATGGATGCGTATAGGAAGAATAGTACCATAGCTGAAGCACACTAATGTGCGTGTGTGTTTGAGACAGGATTTTCTCTGGATCATCCAGGTTGTACGGGTGAGCTAAGTCTGTCACGCAGATTACTGGAGATCCATTCCAAATGTTCCGTCAAAAATCCACCTCACAACCACAGCTAAAATTTATTTTGTGTATGTTGGAACACCAAGATCTTTCTTCTGCTCATTTTGCTGGCATGTCTGAGAGGAAGAATCATGTGCTTCCCACACTCACACATATGAAATACATACATACTTCAGACATACTTCAGGCTCTGCATATCTAAGAATCCTTCACATTTAGGTGCAGCACCTGAGAGAAAAGGAGAAATAAAAAGAGAAACCAACAGAAAGAAAGAGAGAAACTATCATCATCTAGGTGCTTTCTGTGAAGGAACTTTTTCCACAGAAGGCATTTGGACATCCTCCTTATTACTTTCCTAAGTTTTGTTTTCCACTGGTGTCTCTCCCCTTCGCATTAGCGGTTAGAGATTTCCATGTTTAGTATGCAGGTATTTAGTCATTCAGAATTCCTGTTATTTTGTGGATAGATTTGGCGAATTAGCACGATGCTTATTTCTTTTCAGTATCACAGTTTTTAAAGGTGCACTTATATGTATTTTTCCTCATTAAAAACGTACACATCAGAAATTAAAAGGAAGACGCCAGTCACAAGCAGGCACTTGCATTTTAATTTTTTTTTTACATGGAGTGGGTCGCCTCATGGTGGCCACCATGTTGATGACCTGTTGATATTAGCAAACATAATAAAAAATATCAATAAATTAATTATGGTTGACTGCAAATAAGGGTTGTGCCGATAGACGATAGAGATATCGCCTATGGCTGATTATTATAAACAGACTAGTAATGCCATGTAATTAATATTAGAGCTTATTTGTTCCATCATATTTGAAGAGTTTGGTTCCAAAACGCTATAAATCCATTTGGATTCATTTGAGTATATATGTGTTTTCTTTACCAAGAAAGTGGCAAGATGAAAACCACTATTTTCTGTTTCAACTTTCACATAGCATCTTTAGGATTTTGTTTTCCACTGGTGTCTCTCCCCTTCGCATTAGTGGTTAGAGATTTCCATGTTTAGTATGCAGGTATTTAGTCATTCAGAATTCCTGTTATTTTGTGGATAGATTTGGCGAATTAGCACGATGCTTATTTCTTTTCAGTATCACAGTATTTAAAGGTGCACTTATATGTATTTTTCCTCATTAAAAACGTACACATCAGAAATTAAAAGGAAGACGCCAGTCACAAGCAGGCACTTGCATTTAAAATTTTTTTTTACATGGAGTGGGTCGCCTCATGGTGGCCACCATGTTGATGACCTGTTGATATTAGCAAACATAATCAAAAATATCAATAAATTAATTATGGTTGACTGCAAATAAGGGTTGTGCCGATAGACGATAGAGATATCGCCTATGGCTGATTATTATAAACAGACTAGTAATGCCATGTAATTAATATTAGAGCTTATTTGTTCCATCATATTTGAAGAGTTTGGTTCCAAAACGCTATAAATCCATTTGGATTCATTTGAGTATATATGTGTTTTCTTTACCAAGAAAGTGGCAAGATGAAAACCACTATTTTCTGTTTCAACTTTCACATAGCATCTTTAGGTTATAATAACATAAAAAATTCTAATCCAGATTTTCATTTTTAAAGATTTATTATAAAAACTGATTATTTTTCCCCCAAAATGCAATAAATCCATTGCATCAATATAAAAGTTATTTTTCATACTGAAACTGTTGAAAATACACAACAAAGTAAGTTGATCCACATATGACAGCCTCTGAACTTGGTCAATACTAATCTTATTAATGGCTTACGTTTCTTCCCCACCGCAAAAACCACCACAGGTTCATCAATGCCATCAAAATTAATCATTATTTTTTTTAGCGCTGCACGATAAATCGCATGCGATTGTCATGCGCATCTCGTCAGTAAAGCGGTGTTCTGTGATTAGTAGTAAATCTCCATCACATGCTTTCAGATGGAGTAGCATTTAATACACAGAGCCGTAGATCACTGACAAGCTACGCAATATCGCGTTCATAATCAAAGGCGATTCATCTACGATTATGAACGTGATATTGCGTAGCTTGTCAGTTACTGTTTACAATGCGTGGAATGGTGCGCTGTGATTGATTGAGTGGATGTATCGTATTCTGCAGAGAAGGGAGACTGGCGTTTGAGAACCAAACTCCTCATTTCTTTATCCGCGTTTTTAATGTTACGCGTTATAACCAATCACAAACAATTCCATTGACTTTATGATTGCAATGGCCAATCAGAGGCATTCAGATGAGTCATCGCTGAAACACAGGAGTTTTGTTGTTCAGTCTGCGCATTTGCTGAATTCTGCTCTCTCGCAAATTCTCTCATAATAAACAAGGTGCCGTTTTAAGTGCAATGGTAATAATATTAACATTTGTTTTTTGCAACATCCACACCGACAGGTGTCAGTATTAATCTAAAATTACTGCTATATCCATCATCATCATTAGAAACCACAACAATTACCAAGTGCACCTTTGAGGAAGAAGAAAAAGCTCTCACATATACCTTACTTCTTCTTTTACACCGACCAAAAAAAGTACTATATCCACTGTTGGTAGGTGAATTATTATATACTGTATTATTCAGAAGATACAGAGATGTACGGTAAACAGAGCACATGGGCTACTCATTACAAAGTCTTGACCAAAGGTTAATATTAGGGGATGATATGAAACAGAGGTAGGAATGAACAGGTAGAATTACATGAAGAAAAGGTCTTCTGAGAAAAATATTTTTACAGCAGTTAGAAGAAGCAGAGTGCCTCTGTTCAAGCAATACCATTTATTTACACACACATCTGCTCTCAAAAATTGCAAGACATATGGGTCTATCAGTCATGAAAGCTCCAATAGCTACAGATTCAGCCTCTCAGTCTCAACCCATAATAACTTACAATGTGTACAGAGAGAGAAAAGAAATAAAGGAAAGCATGCCAAATAAATGAAAAGACACTCACTGCTTTTTTCACTACATGCATTTGACTAGCCCATGTCATGGACCTAGTGTCAACTTTGTGGGTGCTAAGGACAAACGTCAGAAGACATAACCGAAAAAGAAAAAACCCTGGTTGATGATACGTAACTGAAAAGCTGTCAGGTGTACTTCTGCTATAGCAGAGGGCAAAGTTGGAGGCTGCAAAATAGCTCTTTGAGGAAGTTCTCCACTACCACTTTCAATGTGGCATTTAGAGCTTTTCAGAAGAAGCCAAAATGCAAGTTTCCTTGAAATCAACCCGAGTGAAAAAGAATCCCGTAAGCTTTCGGTTTTATGCTCGACAGCTGATGAACAGCCAGGTCATCACACTTGCTGGCCCCAGTGGAACAATTCACTGACTCACCTTTTCTATGCCTTTCTAATGACCATGACAGATTTCACAGACAAAAACATTCAAATGGCTCCTGGTTACAGAACAGACATCCATAAACCATTACAAATATGCCTGAGACAAGTGAGGGAGGAGGGAAAGAGAGAGACTGTAAAGAAACTAGTTTAAGAGAACCTTTTATTTTTATCTGACTTCTTACTGATGCTTTTTCTTTTTGTAAACAAGTTATTTGCCATCTGGATGCCCTTCGGCTTGAATGGACAAGTGCTTCATTTTGCTATTTATTAAGGAGATGTAGAATGAGGGTGGGTGAGTGCATTATATTGTTTACAACAGGAGGAGTGTCATTGATTCTCTCTATGTTTATAGTCCAGCCTAAGCCTTGAACTATGGAACTCACATTCTCTCAGTCTGATGTTAAGAAAGATGAAGGAAACTGCTGAAATTACATTAAGGTTCAAGTACTTCAAGGTTGTATGAAGTTTAGTCAGTAACAATACGATCTGACTTCTTACTGATGCTTTTTCTTTTTGTAAACACAAGTTATTTGCCATCTGGATGCCCTTCGGCTTGAATGGACAAGTGCTTCATTTTGCTATTTATTAAGGAGATGTAGAATGAGGGTGGGTGAGTGCATTATATTGTTTACAACAGGAGGAGTGTCATTGATTCTCTCTATGTTTATAGTCCAGCCTAAGCCTTGAACTATGGAACTCACATTCTCTCAGTCTGATGTTAAGAAAGATGAAGGAAACTGCTGAAATTACATTAAGGTTCAAGTACTTCAAGGTTGTATGAAGTTTAGTCAGTAACAATACAGTACACTTCAAAATGCACAAGGCAAAATTTCCCATTGCTCATGAAAAATATTTTGGGCCATGTGTCTGTTTGTTGAAGGCACACAATAAAAGCACTGGGTTAACACTAATTTGAAGATGCTGGAGAGGTCTTTCTCTGAATGTTTTTTGCAAGGCCACATGTTGTTCACGTAAGTGAACTAACCTCCTACTGTGTTTAAAAAGGGGAAAGCCTGTGACCGTGAGCCACTCCTATATAAATACAATTGTCTAAATGGTTCTTGACAAATGAAATTTTTACGTTCAAGGTTGCTTTGGAGTCTAAATACCAATTTATAATTTATTCAAATATATTACTTTTGTAATCTAAAGCACACAAGTGTTTATGTTTCACCCTGAGTCAGAGTCTCTGTGGGAAGTGCTTTGATATTTAGCAGTGCTTTGGGGTAACCCAAGTTTAAGTCTCCAACTCAAGGTTTTTCCCAAACCCTGTTCCCCTTTTACCGCTCCTAATGCTTCCTTTCTACACTTGCACTGTCCCAATAAAGCCAAAAGGCCAAATATATGTCTTTACATTTTGAAACACAAGTGGAAAGTTCCATCTAAACATTATGCATATGCTATCAGAAAAAAAAGCAAAATGTATAATTGTAAAACAATTGTATAACAACTTGTCACTGGGGCAGGACCCTCAAAGGGACACCTTTACCCAAAAAGGGTGCATATTAGTACATTAGAGTAGTAATATGTACTCTTAAGGTAATGACAATCAGTTGTACCCCTAAAGGTACAATTTTGCAAAAAAAAATTCTGAGAGTGTACATGCACATTCTCACATACTGCCAGCAACATTAATGCATGACTATGACTAAAAGATGGCTGAATAAACCAAAATATTCTGACCATTTCAGTTTATCAGCACATCGAGAACTGGAATCAGAATGTTTAGCTTTAAGAAGAAACATAATGGCATAAAATAATGTAATGCATGTAAAAAATGTGACACTGACCATGCAAACTTATATGAGTGATGCTAAAGCAAAAGGAAGATAAATCAAATACTTAGAAAATCTTAACTCGTGTTAATTTAGCAATTTAAGATTTTCATTCAAATTGTTATAATACAAGTTTGAAATTTAATTAAATAAAGTTTTAATAAATTTAAAGTTTAATATACTAAAACTATAAAAGAAAAAGAAAAAATAAATAATTCTAAATGATCTAGCCATCTTCGATTTTGGACCCCACTGGTGTATAGAAAAATGAAGCTTGGACATTCTGCTAAGCAACCATTTTATGTCACAGTTAGTAGAACAGCAACAGTATTTTCATTTTTTAGTGACATGTCACTTAGTCTACACAGTGCAGTGTCTGCATACACAGAACAAACTGAGCTATACACAGTTTACCACACACCAGAGTGAGAGCTGATGAGTGAGACTGATAAATCCGCCACTCCTCGTTTGTTTACCTGTAGTCTTTTATTGTGCATGCCTTCACTTTCACTATCTCAGCAGTTCCAACCTAATCTTATCTAGTTTCTAGTTTAATTATAGCCTAATGTAACATTAGTTAAATATGCAGGCTAGATATACAACGCTGTCTATAACCGCTGAAAATCTATAGCGCTAGTCTTATTGCACTGGTATTGTCTGGGTGCAGTATCTCTTTACATGCATAATCCCTGTTCAATTGACGACGTCGTCTGACTCAGATTTCCCGCAGTTCCTTGAATCTGATAGAAAACGCCGACTGTACACTCGTCATAAAGTAGGCGATGCTCTGATTGGAGAGTGACAATTTTATCGTCTCTGATTGGCTGTATTCACAGAAGTAAACCGGTGTTGACTGAGCCGTACCATTTTTCTTAAAAGGGGTGGATATGGATTTTTGTTCTTTGATAATAAGCAAATATAGATGGTGTTTTGCTTAAATATTACGCTTTACAACAAATTTTTTTTTATTTTGTATTAAAATGTATGATTTCGGATTCTCTATATTGCGTTTAAGATAAATACCCCTCACTTCCACTTTGTAACAGCCACCGTTTGGGACTTAAGGTCTCGCCCAAAAATGGCTGTCGAGAAACAGTTATGAAGATGTGTCGATCTACTCACTTAATTTATGTGGCGCATGATCCAAATTAACCAAGAGTCCTCTGATCGAGCCGGGGGACATTTCTGGAAGGTGAGGCACAAGATGTTCCGTTATTTCCATTATTTCGTGCAGAAAAGAGGAACCCAATGGGCTCTCCATGCAGTCGTGTTACGACTTTATTTTCAGCCAATAGGAATACCAGAGCGATCAAAGGCCAGGGCCTTCAAGGATATGTTTATGCAGAATAAAACAACACTGAGCATCAAACTTCATTAAAACAGAGCATTAGCACAGCACCTGCAACGACACGTTCTTAAAAACCATTGCAAAGTTCATATTCGCAATGTGGGGATTCATATCTCTGTGCATAGTAAACACAGTTCTCATGCAATAACGGTTTAAAAGTGACATATTGTATTAACAGAATAGCAATAGAACCGATACATTCATATAGACATTCAGTGTATTTGCACAACTGCACATCTTGTGATTGCAGAGACAGAGTTGATCTCTTTAACTGCACTGCGAGATGTTTTCTTCCTTTAATTAATTATCTCATGACATAAAATTGTGAAAATGATTCTACTATCTTTGTTTTATGTGTGTACGTGGGACAAAACATTCCCTGAATGTCAGTTTCTGAGACGATAGTTCACATTCTTGGTTGTCAACAGGTGCTATCGGTGTTGACATTTACCTGTATTTTCATAGTAACATTTCCCCTTTAAGCTAATAATAATGGCACGGAAGGAGTATGAATAGTAATAGTAAGGATTGGGATATGTTAGATACAATGGCTTATTTTCCTATAAACTTGCTTGTGGAAATATAATGGTAATATTTGTGTAATGATGATGTAACTCACTGCATGGTATTGTGATTGTTTGTATATGTTACACCCACCTTTTGCGTAGTTTTGAAGGTAGAAGGTCATAATGTTTGCTTTGCTTTGGGTGTGTATATTACTTACCTAATGCATTATTAGACTTTGGAAAACTCCTTTTATCGTAATGTAATATTGTGTGTAAGTGTCTGATCTTAGCTGTCAGTTTGTAATAAGTCAGGCTAGCCAGCCTTTTAAATGAGGAGCTATACAAGCCCTCTTTACTCATATAATGGTGATTTACATTTCTTGCACTAAAATTAATTTGAAAGTCAGGTTTTAGTATCAGTATCTGTCACTGTATGTAACTTGCATTGACCCAGACAGATGCTTTTTCAAACAATATGTGAGCAGTTTGCTTCCGTGCATTATGTTGCTAATGCTGCTAAAGTTTAGTGTGGTTCAAATTTAAAAAATAGGTTCAGAGCTGAAACACAACTCATGCCTACACTTCTGATATGCAGTGCCATTGCTTGGGAATATTGTAACCTATATTGTTGCTGAAGTATGTGATTCTTTCTCATACAGTGTGAAATAGGCCTAGGTCATCTAACAACAAATCAGAGTTGGACTATAAATTGACCAATCTGTGGTTGTTTGTTTATATATACATGCATGACCAGTGACATTTCAAACTAGTAAAATCAACCTGGTTGGATTCCAAATGTTAGAGTAATATTTTCTCAGTTAAGCTACCAATCATTCTGGACATTAGATTGGAAATTTGCCCCAGGAATTCCAGTGGAACATCCTTGTATTTATAATGGCGTAGGAGTAGCAGTGTCAGGAAAATTCGCAAACAATTTGTTAAATTCATAAACGCATGCACATACCTTTTTGGCACTTTTTGGTTATGAGAATTGGCACTCATGATGAACTGAACTGACAAAAGCTGTACAATATGGTTCTGTCAGACTGGAGATGTTTTAAAAAGCACAGCGGAACCCAGGTTTATGACGTGTAGCACGCATTTTTTAAGTGATGATGATGTTGCTTAGCTTAGCTATAACCTTACATTAGTGTAAAACAATTGACATACATGTTTTAATTGAGGCTTATCTATTTATATTAGCTGAGTAACTAAGTTAGAGACAAGAATAGTAAAATGTAACAAAGGATGAATTTGTTACTACAGTATAAAGGCATATTTTTGAAAGACAGATAATGCATTTCACGGCAGGTCAATTTCAGTCTGTTCATCACAAAAAGTTACTGTATGGCTTTAGAAGATTTGTAATGTAGTGTTTTAGCTGTATGGACTACTTTTATGGTGTTTTGCATCCTTTTTAAAGCTTGAAAGCCCCAGTCCTTATTCGTTTTCATTATATTGAAAAGTCTGGCCAGGATATTCTTAAAGGGGTCATCGGATGCCCATTTTCCACAAGTTGATATGATTCTTTAGGGTCTTAATGAAAAGTCTATAACATACTTTGGTTAAAATTTCTTAACGGTAGTGTAAAAAACATCCTTTTTACCCTGTCAAAATCAGCTCTGTTTTCAGCAGGTGGTTCTAGTCCATGTTGCTTTAAATGCTAATGAGCTCTGCTGACCCCACCCCTCTCTTCCGTGGGGTGACGAGCCGTTCTCGTGATGCTGTTTACTTTAATCACGGAACTTGCTAACTAGCACGTTATTAGGAAAGGCGATTTGCAAAGATTCATAAAAAACCCTTATACTCACTTCTACTGTAGATGAAGCTGGATCACGAATGATTTGCGCAAACATAGATGCATTTAGGCAGATCGGGGATCGGCGCATTCACTTCAAAACAAATGTAATGTTAATCCTCTGCGTCTTCAGCGGCTCAGATGTCTGGAGTAAATGACGACTGCTATATTCATTATTACATCCAACAACAGAACACCTCAATTGCTTAATCGGAGACATTCTTGTCTTCCCCTGCACCGGAGTCGACACAATGGCGGGGTGATGACAGTTCACTCAGGGCGGGTCTAAGGTAAGACACCAGTCCAGTCTGTGCTGAAACGCTACTGTCAATCAACTATCGTGGGAGGGGCCTGTACAGAACTACATCATTCTGACAGGAATCTCAGAACAGCCTGATTTGAGAAGGGGGATTTAAAAAAAAAAAAACACTGGGTGGATTTTTATAATTATAGGGTGGATGTGTACCCACACTTCCAACACACATTTATGTAACAACAACAAAAGTGAATTTTGCATCCGATGACCTCTTTAAAACATTTTTGTGTTCCACGATAGAAAGAAAATCACAAAGATTTGAACATAAGTTTCATTTTTCGATGAACTGTTCCTCTTAGAGCTTTTGAGTCATACTTTAATAGCTGCAGCGTTAAAGATATGACCAGAAATGCTTATTAACAGTGTGGCACAATATGCTACTGGAAAATAGTGGCATAGTGCTTTCAAACGTTTAGAAAGGGTTAACCTTAATACAGGAGTTGAGAAAAGCCTTTTCTGCTCAAATAACGTTTTTTCCTCATCAAAATATTTGACTTTAAACTTAAAACTTCTTGAGAGAAATTTAGGGAATCTTCTTATGTTATGGTGTAGCTGTTGGCAGCTGAAATTAATTTCTGTGGTGTCACTGAACACATTCTTTTTTATTGATTTTGCAAAAGGTTATTAAATACACCGCAGCACAGACGTGTTGCACGACAGGGAAGCGCGCACACACGCACTCCTTTTGGAGGATGCTGAGGTTTATTTTGGCAGTTGTCATGACGTTGTGTGGTTTCACATGTGGTGAGAGAGAGGGGGAGGGAGACCCTTTTCATAGCAGAGATGCTTATTTAACATTTCCGGTCAATCAGAACCATGTCAATATCACTGCATGCGCGCACACACACACATGAAACGTTTATCCCATGCACACAAACCTAGCCAGAAAAAGATCTTAAAGCTATCTTAAACTCTCCTTCAACTTCTTGGTCGGTGACTTTATAGTGATTATTCGCAGGAGAGCGTTCACCTATCTGTACGGTTCTCATGTGTGGTCAGAAATAAGGCTTTCCACAATTAGGGATCAAAACTGCAGAGGAAACTGCACTGTAATTACTGGGATTGTTCTGAGCAGAATCAGATGCAGAACAAATGTCTTTGTTGTAACAGCACAGAGCTTCACGGCAAGGTGCGACGTGTGGCCAAAGTAAATATATGAACATGGAGCCGTGCATATTTTATGAGTAATTCATTTCTTTGTTCAAGGGGACCAGGTTTGCTGCGATCACAAGATTCAGAATTTCCACCATTATCTGACATATGCAGAATTCAAAGAGGTCATACAGCAATGTGTGGCGAAACCTAATGCTTTCCTGTTTGATTTACACGCTAGGGAGTGCATTCAAATATTCTCTCACAATATACTTTTTCCCTTTTTTGTTGTAGTTTTAGACACAAACCTGACCGGTTTTCAACACCTGAACAAGCTAAATACACTCAGTTTACTGCTTTTATAGATAGCTAAAGGAACGTGCTAATGAAGTCATAAATTTTTAAGGAGGTTTGGGGGCAGATCTCAGTCCATTTTTGATGTCAGAATTTAGTTTGTTTGACATGAACCACATCTGAGGCCGCTTGAGCCTTGAGTTTGCATGAATGCTATGCCTCCCTATATGTGTCTCCACATCTGGCCATTGTAATTTGCCCCCAATTCTTCTTTGTAAAACTATTCTGGATTTGTCTGGTTGCATGAAGATCATGAGTGGACAGGCTTTTTCAAGCACGCTCATAAATTCTCAGTTGGCTTGAGATCTGGACTGTGGATTTGGCCACTCCAGGATATTAACATAGTTGTTTTTAAGCCATCCCTGTGTAGCACTGGCTTTATGCTTTGGGTCATTGTCTTGCTGGATAACAAATCTTCTTCCAAGTCGCAGGTGTTTTGCAGACTCCTTCAGGTTTTTTTCTCCAGGATTTCCCTGTGTTTTGCTACATTTATTTCACCCATCCACCTCACGAGCCCTCTGGGGGCCTGATGTAGAGACGCATCCCCACAGCATGATGCTGCCATCACCATGCTTCACAGTGGGCATGTGGTCTTTCCAATTCACTTTCATTTCCATACTCCTGGTCAGAAATATATATTGTAGTTTATTGCATTTCTCATAGCTGCTGTCTTCAAGGAAGAAATACCTGCCTTGAAGCATATCTTGCAATGCATTTGTGGCAGGCGAATGTCATTGTGTGTGTGATATTATTATGGCAAATCCACAAAGGGACAAATACTTAAGTGAATGCCTATATTACAGTGAAATTTGTATCTTCTCATTCTAATTACCTACTGCTGTAGTAAACATCTGGTGCTAGTACTCATGGTGGTACTAAAATGTAATGTACTGTGGTTCAGACCCACAGGGGAAGGAAGTAGAGTCAAACTCAGATTTAGACCAGTGAGACGAAACAAATTAGGAAGTGTCATTTTGATTTTATGGCTCAACAATAAATGTTGACATTGACATTGGCACCATGTGTATTGTTATTTTTATGTTTTTAGATGTATGAGATAAAAATATCTATATGTTAGTACTGTAAAAACCTTTGGGGTCAGTATGATTTAAAAAAAATTTTTTTTTTGGGAAAACAGTCTCTTCTCTGTCACCAAGGATATTTAATAAAAAAATGTAGTAAAACAGTAATATTATGAAATATTGTTTAAAAGAACTGTTTCTTGTTTTAATATATTTTATATGTATAAATGTAATTTATTCCTGTGATAGCAAAGCTGAATTTTCAAGCAGTCATTACTCTAGTTTAGGGGTTGACCAATTATCGGCACCGATATTAAGCATTTTTATGATTATCCGTATCGGTCATTTTCAAAACCGATTCGCAAATAAAATAATTTTGAAACGCACTATTTGGCTCTGATGCAGCCTGTCAGAACTCACCACTCTGTGGCCTAAAAAGCAATCTCCGCCCACCGCCCATCTGATTTGTTGGGAGTCATGAGTCCAACCAATCAATGCGGAATTCACTCTCACTCTGAAAGCATTTGCTAACTGGAGCTGCTTCAGTGATCATGCATCAGTTGTCTCTCAAAGGTAAGGCATCAGCAGACATAGCTTAAGTTGCAATAAATCACAATCCACTAATGTTACACTGAAGTGGCAAAACCCCTCAATATTATCTATGATTTCCGCGATGCGGAAAACACGGACAGAATTGCGGAATCCAGTCATATAAATGGAATTTACTGTATGACGCGGAATGTCACGGAATTTGTCAAAGTTTGGATGAATTAATCAAAAGTAGGTCAGTACGCTTAAATAGAGTTGCAAATATTCTGTAAGAGTCTGTAAATATTAAGCCGCAAAAATACTGTTATAAATCCTGCATGTTCTGTGTGTCTCTGTGTATGTAAATGGCACAGACGCACGGTTTTGTTTTCTACACATACAAAGTGTGCGACACTAGCGGTGATTTCAGCTTCTGTCGTCTCACTACTTGAGGACATAAATACATGAACAACATCTCCAGAACTGCTCTGACTCCCTCTGAGAGTCACTTCAGGTTTCATTTGAGTAAAACTATCATCATATCATATAGGCTACAGAAACTTAAGTTCCTCATGGCAACCCATCAAAGTATAAATTCAGGTTGGCTTAAAGAAATGACCAGAAATATATTACTGTGGTGCAGTATGATATACATAATACTACTACAACAATTATTACAACGTTTGTTTAAAAGAATAATCACACAATATGCTATTTATTCCATGTTTTAATTTTAATAGTAAACCCTTTGTTTGCCAAAAAAATAAAGAGTTTAACTCTCATTTGATTAAAAGATCAATTAAATTGATTTATGCCTTCATTTGCACTGTACTGTAAATGAAAACTAACTGAAATTTTGACAGTTTTCAATAGGCTATTGAACTAAGTGTGCCTGTAAAAGGCTATTAGTGTTATAGTTTCATGAAATTGGTTGCATTCTTCTTAACAACTTCTACAATATAGCTATTTAGACAATTAAATTATTTGCACTTATGATGAATTGAATAGTCACCTCTACTATTGTAGGTTATGCTTAAGCCATCAGAAAATAATTAATGAGGAATTATGAGAGGTTATGCTATTACACATAAATTTCTAACATGTAAATTATTGAAGCCAAATACTTACATTTCCCCAAGCTGTTTAGCTGTAGTACGGTATTCATAGGCTTAATCATGAAGCATACAGTGGCCCCACTTTTAACTCTCTCTTTATATTACCCTTATTGTAGATGGATGCACAGTGGAAGACGAGTAAAAAAAGTGCAGTGTGGGAGTACTACACTCAACCAACACCAGGAAAGTGCCCTTGTCAGAGCCCTTGTTATTCTTAATTCTGACATTAATCTTCATTTTTACACCAGACATATATATCGGTTCATAATATTGGTTATCGGTCTTGATCCGTAATAATCGGTATCGGCATCGGCTCTGAAAAACACATATCGGTCGACCCCAGTTTTCAGTAACAGTTTTTTAATCATTCTAATATTGTCATTTGGTACTCAAGAATTGTTTCTTATTATTGAGATTCTTGATATTTTATGGAAAAAAATTTTTTGTAGCATTATTTGATAAATAGAAATTTCAAAAGAACAACATTTATTTGAAATGTACATTTTTGTAACATTTTTTGTAACACATTTTGCAGTAATTGCTAGAAATTGTACAGGTCAGGTGTAATGTACAGTTAAAAATTCATAAACACATTTTTGCTGTATGGTGAACACTGACATTTAGGAATTAATGTTAAAAAAAAAGCAGCATCTTCACAAAAGTGCACTTTTCAGTCAGTCACAAGCCATATGTCTTTCTCTCCTTCGCTCGCTCTCTCTCTCTTTCAAAAGTGATAAGTTGCATATGGAACTTGATCAGATAAATCAATCCCTTTTGTTGATTACACACATCTGGGCCCACCTTCCCTGCTAGGGTGTAAGTATCTTGCACAATAATGATGTTTGCCAGAGATGATTGTACTTGAACATGCAGGTAAACAGCCAGAACTGTGTTGGGCGAAAAGTCCGAATGTCTTTATACAGCTCATTTGAGGATCCTTGTTGCTCAACTCTTATAGGAAATTGGCTGCCTTGCTCCAATACTAAATAAAAGACACAACTATTTGTTTTATATAACAATATTGTTCCGACATTATGACCTCCCTTCCAGTGAAAATCAGTCTTACCCATTTGGGATGACAATCAGATGCTAGAAAGGAAGTGCTGTTTAGTTTACAGGTGCTTTCAGTGTTACTCAAGTGAATGAAAGGAAACAGTGAAACACTATAATGACGGTTCCCACTGGTACTCTTTGTCCGTGTCAGGATCTGTTCTATATTATTCAAATCTCTAATTTGATGTGGCATGCCCTTGTTTTCCAAACACTCCACAATTGCTTGGACACAAACAGCTCTGTTTCTCCCATTTCTCATGTTTGTACCGTTCAACATGATGTTTTTCTTTTGTAGTCATCATCCGTCCCGGTCTCTCCATCTCACTCATTCCTTCCCCTGGTCCACCTGAGGAGGTGACTGTAGTGTGACTCACTTGTTCCTAGTGTGGTTTTGTGGTGGAATGAGTACCGTCTCAAGCCTTCCTTAATTTCAGAAGACTTGAGCCCAAACCACACGTAAATCGTTACAGCCGCAAACCTACGCATACTCATGCACACGTGACATGGGGTTATGAAACCTGTATCTGCAAGGATGGAAGAAGCTGAACAGATCTAAAAGAGAGGAAATACCATAGTCTGATCATAGTTAGATCCTACTTCTGTTCCCTCAGCCACCTATCAGTGCACTGTAACCAAGGGCTGTTTCTGTGGGCAGACAAAGATATGTAACGATTGTGAAATGCTGTCCTTCTCTCCAATGATGGATCTCTTTAACTCGTGGTCCAATCTCTCCACATTAAATTGATTGAAAGTTACTGTTGTGGGAGAGATTTTTGCGATGACCTATAGGCCACGGGTGTGGCCTTAAGAGATGGTGTATGATGCAACAAAATTATGCTTATCATTACATAAACGCATGTTAAAGCCTCAGAAGAACCCAGTAGGGTTATGTGTGTGCATGTATGACAGAGAGAAAGACAATATGGGCTGTAGAGTTTCATTGTGAATGAAGAGCATGTGATGAATATGTGCATCTGAATCCATCATATAGAGGCCCATACAGAATATATATATATATATATATATATATATATATATATACACAATAGTCTAAAGAAAGGTTTGTTTATTCCATGCCCCTAATGTATTTTAGTAAATATAACGTTCTATAATGATTCTGGCTACCTGTAAAAGTGTTGTAGTCTGAGCTTAGCTTGACACATTATTATGTAGAATTCTGCAGATTTTGCCCCAAGATAAAAACAGAAATTATTATTATTTATTTTATTTTTTAAAAATATTATATACATTTATTAGCTTATATATTTGGGTCAAAGACGTAAAGATGTCCGCATCAAAAAAATTTTACAAAAGTGATTATATGCCCATAGAAAGCACATTAAATGAATGTAAAGTCTACTTTTAAGGTTTCAAATAAGTTCCCTTTTGATACTTCACTCGTACTGCGTCTTGCTTAAGACGCATATGGAAAAAAGCCTTTTTTCTCCTGAACTGTTGCCTTTTTTCAGATGCCATTCTGGCAGGCTTTGGCGGGCTTCATTGCCATAGGCTCATGCAGCTCCGCTGCCGAGCCATTGGTTTGTTTTTTTAAGCTCTGCACAAGCCAATGGCCGTGCAGTTTCACTGCGTGAATGTAAAAAGGCTTCAGTTCAGGAGAAAAAAGGTTTTTTTCTATATACGTCTTAAGCAAGACGCAGTACTCGTTCCCGTATCTCAGGGATCCGAGGTCACGTTAGTAACCGAGTACGTTTTTGGAGAATAAAATATTAAAATTTGGTTGAAATAATGTTACATTGTCATTCAGTGTAACACTGTAACGTGGGGTTTTGGGGTTTGTTTCATGTTCTTGTTTTCATGTCTTTTATTTTGTAGTTTGGCCACAGTCATGTTGTGTCATGTGATTCCCTTGTCTGTGTGTTATGTTCTGATTGGTTTCTTCGGTTCATGTGTCATGTTCTCATTGGTTATTGTCTTGTCATGTGATTATCAGTTCTTTTTGCTCATAGGTTGTCTTAGTCATGTGTCCTGTTTCCCCATTGGTTGGTTTGTGTCATGTGACCCTTTTTGTTTGGTATATATAGCCCTCATGTTCCCATTGTTCTTTGTTGTGTATTAATGTTGTAACCCGCTGTCGGTGAGTCTAGTCTGTTTTTGTCAAGTCTGTTCATGCCAAGTCAAGCCTGTTTAAGTCGTCTTTTTGGATTATGTTTTGTCTTTAAGTAAACTGCACTTGGGTTCATCAGACACAATATTTCTGTAAAAATTAAAAAAACATGCTTATTCTGACTTGTACATATTAAAATATATAAAAGAATAAGGGAGCATATTAAATTTAATTGTGTTTTAAATTAGTAAAAATTCTTACTGACAAATGGGCAAAACCTAGGATAGTGGCAAATTTTTAAAACTAATTAGTGTTTGGGGTGAAAGTAATTAGTCTTTTAATATGTCATAAATTGATTTTTCTTGTAAATATGCCTGACAAGAATGTTACACTGAATGACATTTTAGTGGGTGTCTTCTGTAAATCAGGGGAAAATTTATGATATTTATTTTTTGCTCTGAAAAACTAAATTACAATTAAATTAATCAGAAAACTTTTTAAAATTGTTGGGCAAAAACAACAACAATTTAAAGCAGTATTACACTTATTGTTTTTATGCTTAAACCTAGGGCTGGACAATAATTCAATATCAATATGTATCGCGATATAATTTTTTTCAATAACGGTTATATGATTTTTAAACACATTTCCGATATTTCAATATACATTACCAGTTTCCCATACATTGATTTATTTGTGCCGTTTGACTTTGTTGAATAAACATGAGCACTGCACGTTTCAAAATCATAACACGGCGCGGGTGTTTTATATGAATGTATCTCTGAAGGGAACCGACTGTCTTCAGAAAAGTTTCGATGGCATTTTCGTTTGATCTGATAGTGTTCATGAGCGGAGCTGCTTTGATTACAGCCATTACTGGGGAAAGCGCTAGTTTTATCCCTCTAAAAGTGCCTCCTGCTGGCAGAGAATGAGTTTGCATTTACAATAAGCCCGTCTCCAGCAACATTTCCAGATTTTGTTGTTGTTCAATTTTTTTTGTTTTCTGCAGCGACTCGGAGCACTTTTCATACCCTTTTTTCTGGCTGAAGCACATTTGTTTCAATCTATAAGAATAATCAGCCTACACTACCAGTCAAAAATATTTGAACAGTAAGATTTTTAATGTTTTTTTTTTTTTTTGAAGAATTCTCTTCTGCTCACCAAGACTGCATTTATTTGATCCAAAGTACAGCAAAACCAGTAAAATGTTGAAATATTTTTACTATTTAAAATTGCTTTCTATTTGAATAGATTTTAAAATGTAATTTATTCCTGTGATCATACATAGCTAAATTTTCAGCATCATTACTACAGTCTTCAGTGTCACATGATCCTTCAGAAATCATTCTAATATGCTGATTTGCTGATTATCAATATTTAAAACAGTTGAGTACTTTTTTTCAGGATTCTTTGATGAATAGAAAGATCCAAAGATCAGCATTTATCTTAAATAAAAAGCTTTTGTAACATTATACACTATTCCATTCAGTATAATTTTTTTTAAAACATTGGGAAAGAAATTATAGAAATTAATACTTTTATTTAGCAAGGATGCTTAAAATTGATCAAAAGTGATGATAAAGGTATTTATAATGTTACAAAAGATTTCTATTTCAGATAAATAGTGTTCATATCGATATCGGAATTATATCGTATCGACCGAAATTAAGAAATATATCGTGATATTAATTTGGGCCATATCGTCCAGCCCTACTTAAACCCTTTTTCGTCTTTGACCCATTAACTTGTTTTTATTTAAATGTAATTATATTTTATTTAATTATTTATTTTATGTGATTAATGTTATTTTATTTCGTAATTTTTATTTATTTATTCATTTTATTTATTTATTTATTTGCTAATTTGGTTGATTGATTTATGAGAATCAATTCATCTTCAGCAATATCCAACAATGCTAAGGACATAATCTATTCCTTAGGCTGGGAATTATTTGTCTTGATAGTTTATAGACACTTTCCTTTACTCAACCACAGTGGAAGTAACAAACTGTCCCATTGGTCCAGAAATGTTTTAAATGATCTAAACATAGAGACTTTCATGCCAAAGTTTATTTAGGTGTAAGGTTATGTTGTGACTGTTCCTGGAGAATAAATGCAAGCATATACTGCTCTAACAAGACAGTTGTATTGTGCTCGATGGCCTAATTGTCCCTGAAGATGAGGTTTCTGAGGCTGAGGGAGTAGTCTGTTACAGACCAAACAATATGGAAGCTGATTTAGTTTATTTCTGTTCTGTTTGCGGATAGACCTGTCTCTTGCTCTCAAGTGAAATAGGGTTTACAGTGCTGAATTCAGCATGTCTGAGGAATTGTTGCAGTATGCGGTATCTAAAGTGCTGAAAAGAACTACTTTGTAATCGGAGTGATTTGCCAAGCTGGTGGTCTAGCACATTAGCCCATTCAGTAATGATTAAGAGCACTTATTTAAAGGGTTAGTTCACCCAAAAATGAAAATACTGTCGTTAATTACTCACCCTCATGTCGTTCCAAACCTGTAAGACCTCTGTTCATATTCGGAACACAAATTAAGATATTTTTGATGCATTCTGACAGCTCTCTGACCCTCCTATAGACAGCAAAGGTCGGTAAAATAATCCATGTGCGAGGTCTTGAACGGAGGTCTTGTGGGTTTGGAACGACATGAGGGTGAGTAATTAATGACAGAATTTTCATTTTTGGGTGAACTATCCCTTTAATTGCATTTCGTTTGTACTTTGGCCTTTCTTATATTGTAAATATTTTACTATTCAAGTTATACTAAGAGCATTTAAATTAAGCTAGATAAAGTACTTCTATCCAACTTTTTCTTCAATGCGGAAGTAAGCCTATTGGTGAGACTTCCGGTTCATTAGCCGCTATAGGTAAATAGCGAGGAGAATAACAACGTGCAGTAAACGGTAAAACTGTTTGCACTACAAACCAGTGTGTTCATAATTAAGATAATACATTAAAATAATATAAGACACACCAACTTTCAATATCAAGCAGCAAAACGAACTGTTTTGTTCAGCTAAAAATAGATGGACGGAGTGGACGCAGATGAGACCGGAAGCCAGACCCATAGAATTTACAAATGGCCGCGCCCATTTTTACGACAAGAAAAAGGTGGATATAGATGTAATGATGACGGTGAACCAATTTTTGTCATAATGTCCATTTCTAATGGTGCATGTAAAGCAAAGTAATGCAGTTAAAACCAGACTTTACTACAACTAGGCCTAGATCTTGCTTATAAAGGTTTCGGCAGCATGTGAACGGATCTAAAATTGATCATCCATGAGACCTAAAGGCATTCTGTGCAAAACTCGGATGAATGAATGTACAATTCCTCCAGCAGCAAACACATCTTTCCTTATTTCTTATAAAGTGCAGTCTGCACAGGCTGTTTAGAGACAACATGGCTGTTGTAATGAGGACATTTATGTCGCTTCGCATCAGGCGCATGCATGAATAAGTGGCAGGCTGCCTTTCTGTCTGAATGCTCTCTGCCAGCTACATTATTAAAATGCATTTGTGTGGTCCTATTTAACTTTTTGTTATGGCCTGTTCTCTTTTTCGATGTTCACCTGGAAGTGACAATCTCAGAGTGATTGTTCATCATGTCATTGCACTATTGGAAATGCTGTATGGTTGTAAGCTGTTAAGCTGTTTTCATTAAAGCTCAGCTCGCTCGCCAGTTGTGTGTAAAGTCATTCATTCCAGACCTGGCGCAGTCAACTGGGGACTTGGACACAGTCGCCATCTCTCAAAAACACAGAACAACGAACTTTCAGCTAGTGCTGTGAGTCTCAAACTGTGGAACGCAGTGAATCTCCAGCTGGTAGAAATTAAAGGGATAGTTCTCCCAAAAATGAAAATTCTGTCATTTATTACTCACTGTCATGCCGTTCCAAACCCGTAAGACCTTCGTTCATCTTCAGAACACAAATTAAGATATTTTTTTGGAAATCCGAGAGCTTTCTGACCCTGCATAGACAGCAATGCAACTGACACATTCAAGGCCCAGAAAGGTAGTTAGGAAATTGTTAAAATAGTCCATGTGACACCTTAATGTTATAAAGCTACAGGAATAGTTTTTGTGCGCAAAGAAAACAAAAATAATTACTTTATTCAACAATTTCTTCTCTTCCGTGTCGGTCGTCGATGCATTTTCATGAGTACCACACATGCATACCACATGAGGGTAATTAATGACAGATAATTATCATTTTTGGGTGAACTATCCCTTTAATACTATTATTCAGCAGGGATGCATTAAAATGGCCAAAAGTGACAGTAAATTATATTTCAAGTGAATTTCAAATAAAAGCTATTCTTTATAGCTTTCCATAATGTATCATGGTTTCCACAAAACTATTAAGCAGCACAACTGTTTTCAAAAACGATAATAATAAGAATTGTGTCTTGAGCACCAATTTAACATGATTTCTGAAGGGTCATGTGACACTAGACTGGAGAAATAGCTGCTGACAATTCAGCATGGCCATCACAGGAATAAATTACATATTAAAATAGGAAAGTTATTTTAAATTGCAGTAATATTTCACACTGTATTTTGATCAAATAAATGCAGCCTTGGTGAGCATAAGAGACTCCTTTCAAAACCATTAAAAAATCTTACTGACATCAAACTATTGAACAGGACTGTATATTTTTGAGAGAGAGAAATGGTGTTAACACCAAATTGCGGTTCCAAGGGTCTATGGTGTATTATAAAACCATAGGTGGTAAAATCTTCACAATGGATTGTTTAATAACAGACAGCCAATTAGAAACAGAATGGTGCTTACCTCATTAAATATTAATGCACTTTGTACAGTCATAGAAACTTTCAGACATTGTTTATATTCAGGATCTGATAGAAATGTGATACTGTTTTAAACTGACACCAAATGTATTAAGTACATGTTTTTCTTACCACATGGTGACATTTTCAGAGATTGACAAGCAGTTCTTAGAACAGGTCACATGTCTGACACAAGCTGTGTTTGTCAAATCAATGTTATTGACCTCATAAAAATGCGAATAATACCATTAGCCTAGGGTTTACAAATGTACAGCATGACATCCCAAAACCTGACTACACAGGTTTGCACTGTGGTTTAGAAAGGTTTCATATTTTAGCCCTGGGTTAATATTTTTTGGCCCAAAAGTGCAAACATTGTTGTGACTGGATGGTACTTGTTCTGAATTGACTGAAGATTGTACTTGGGTTTAAAAGTTTGGGAACCACTGAGCTTGTGCATTTTCCACACGGTCTCTCCAGTCTTTCTCTGTTAAACACAAGCAATAAACACGCGTATCTGACTCAGGCAGATGCTGACGTGTGGTGGTCTGTAGGGTTAATGCTGGCCGGCTGCGGTGCAGTATTCTCAGGGTTTTAGGGGAGAGATGCCGTGGTTCGGCGTGTACCTGTCACTACTAAATGATTGTTCATTTCCTGCCGGGGGAGGAGGGGTGGGGAGAGCAGTAATAGCACACAGCTGCCTGAGCTGGACGCTACCTTTCCTCTCCTCCGCTGTCTTGTTCTCTTGCTATTTATCTTTGTATCTTCTTCTCCTCCTCTTTCCCAGTCTGTTTGTATTGTTTATATGTAAGACTGTCTCTGGAATGGCAGAGGTGGACACACACCCATGGTGCCTCAGCGTGCATGTTCTCCACCTAGCTTCATTTGCGTGTCTGTGTGGGTTTGTGTTTGTGCGTACACTCATGCGCGTGTCAAAGTGTGTGTATGTTAGGGGGAGGATTGGTTTAAGGAGGGGTCAGTAACAAATTCCATCCTGGTTCCAAACTAGGTCACATGACCCAGAATGGAAGTTTAGCAATGACCAGCTGTAGTCCACATTACACAGCAGGAGAAACTAAAGCACAATCAGTTAACTGTAGACAGGACAAGATATGAGTATCTGAGCAAATAATAAATTAGTCTCACCAGAGCTTTATTTATTCCATCAGTTCTGTCTAGAGATGCTGATATCTGTCATTGTTTTCATATTGTGTTTTTAGGACAGATATGATACAGATTTTGTAATTTTTTTTATTTAAGTGTTCTGATGACCGATATGCAGAACAGATTTTTCTTTTTTACTTGTGACATTATGATAATTTTAAAAAAGCATTATACTGCAACAATCAGACATATTATGCATGATTAATATTATTTAATTTAACATTCAAACTGAAAAAATTAATTTCCTGCAATTTATTATTCTTGTATAAATACATGAATAATACTTCTTCACAGCAATAAATAGTAATTGTACCTCTACAGTTTAATTATGTATTGATTTTTTTTTCTTTTGTTTCCCCCTTATTTATATATTTGTATGTATGTATGTATATATACAGTGGGGGAAAAAAGTATTTAGTCAGCCACCAATTGTGCAAGTTCTCCCACTTAAAAAGATGAGAGAGGCCTGTAATTTTCATCATAGGTATACCTCAACTATGAGAGACAAAATGAGAAAAAAAAATCCAGAAAATCACATTGTAGGATTTTTAAAGAATTTATTTGCAAATTATGGTGGAAAATAAGTATTTGGTCAATAACAAAATTTCATCTCAATACTTTGTTATATACACTTTGTTGGCAATGACAGAGGTCAAACATTTTCTGTAAGTCTTCACAAGGTTTTCACACACAGTTGCTGGTATTTTGGCCCATTCCTCAAGAGCAGTAATGTTTTGGGGCTGTCACTGGGCAACACGGATTTTCAACTCCCGCCAAAGATTTTCTATGGGGTTGAGATCTGGAGACTGGCTAGGCCACTCCAGGACCTTGAAATGCTTCTTACGAAGCCACTCCTTCGTTGCCCGGGCGGTGTGTTTGGGATCATTGTCATGCTGAAAGACCCAGCCACATTTCATCTTCACCACATTACACAGCAGGAGAAACTAAAGCACAATCAGTTAACTGTAGACAGGACAAGATATGAGTATCTGAGCAAATAATAAATTAGTCTCACCAGAGCTTTATTTATTCCATCAGTTCTGTCTAGAGATGCTGATATCTGTCATTGTTTTCATATTGTGTTTTTAGGACAGATATGATACAGATTTTGTAATTTTTTTTATTTAAGTGTTCTGATGACCGATATGCAGAACAGATTTTTCTTTTTTACTTGTGACATTATGATAATTTTAAAAAAGCATTATACTGCAACAATCAGACATATTATGCATGATTAATATTATTTAATTTAACATTCAAACTGAAAAATTTTTAATTTATAAATACATGAATAATACTTCTTCACAGCAATAAATAGTAATTGTACCTCTACAGTTTAATTATGTATTGATTTTTTTTTCTTTTGTTTCCCCCTTATTTATATATTTGTATGTATGTATGTATATATACAGTGGGGGAAAAAAGTATTTAGTCAGCCACCCTCTTCTAACAATATACACTACAGTTTAAAAGTTTGGGGTCAGTACATTTTTATTCTTTCTTTCTTTGAATTAAATTACAACTTTTATTCAGCAAGGATGTGTTAAATTGAAGTGATAGCAAAGATTTATATTGTTAGAAAATATTTATATTTTTAATAAATGCTGTTCTTTTTAAGTTTTTATTCATCAAAGAATCCTGAAAAATTATTGCAGTTTCCCCAAAAATATTTGGCAGCACAACTGTTGACAGCATTGATAATTCTAATAATAAATCAGCATATTAGAATTATTTCTTAAGAAACACGAGACACTCTATACTGGAGTAACGGCTGATGGAACTTCAGCTTTGCATCACAGAAATAAATTATATTTTAAAGGATATTAAAATAGAAACCATTATTTTATATTGTATTAACATTCTGCAAGATTTCTGGGTTTTTTTCTGTATTTTTGATCAAATAAATGCAGCCTTGATGAGCATAAGAGACTTACTGGTCCCAACTTTTGACCGGGAGTGTGTGTGTGTGTGTGTGTTTTGATGTTTTGGGTTTGTCATTTGTTTATGAATTTAAGCCTGTTTGATAGTTGCATTATAGCTGTATAGTATACAATTATCTTTGCAAATTTAAAAATAAGATTTAATGTTTAGCTTCTACCAGACAAATTAGTTGGCTAAAAAAAAAGTGTGTGTTTTTTTTTCATTTTTGCTTTGGGGTCAGTGAATCAGTGAAAAGGGCAAGGAAAAATTATTGGCCCGACCGGGTCAGCAGAATAAATATAATCCTTGTTGTTATACTCATAAGCTCATAAGATATCCGCAGCTTGACTCATATCATTGGAAAATGATAAAACATAAATCTTCTGAATATCTCCCTCTTTTTTGGACAGAGAAAAGAGTGCATGTCAGAGTTTCCATTGGCCATTGAAATGCACAAGCTAAAGGAACCACAATCCTCTTCGACAGCAGAGGCAGTGATAGCAAGCCTCTCAGTTATTTGGTTCAAGCTGCCCAGGGATTGCAGAATATTGAACTGGGTACATTGAGTGACATAAAATGGCACAAATCATCTCTCTTATCGCAGCCGCTTTATTTCTTAGTCATTTAGGACATCTGCTGAAAAGAGCGCCAACGTCACGCTACATATAATCCCCAATGTACTCTCGGTAAGTCCTGCTCATGATGTGTTTGTTATACATATTTAAAGTCATCTGAATTTTATTTCAATAAATTATGTCACCCCAAGGATATGCTTGAATTGGTTTCCCATACACAGAGCAGTGTAAAAGCAGGGCAGACTATTCTTTCATTTCGCTCAAGCTGACTGATAGATAACAAACATTTTTTATATGCTGTCCATCGAGCATGTCTGCTGTTTTATCACCTGGTCCGATTGCCAAAGTAACCTCTTTTCTTTCCTTCTCTCATTCCTCCACATACTTTTTTTCAGGATTGTTTGATGAATAAAAGGTTAAAAAGAAGAGCATTTATTTAAAATAGAAATCTCTTCTAACAATATACACTACAGTTTAAAAGTTTGGGGTCAGTACATTTTTATTCTTTCTTTCTTTGAATTAAATTACAACTTTTATTCAGCAAGGATGTGTTAAATTGAAGTGATAGCAAAGATTTATATTGTTAGAAAATATTTATATTTTTAATAAATGCTGTTCTTTTTAAGTTTTTATTCATCAAAGAATCCTGAAAAATTATTGCAGTTTCCCCAAAAATATTTGGCAGCACAACTGTTGACAGCATTGATAATTCTAATAATAAATCAGCATATTAGAATTATTTCTTAAGAAACACAAGACACTCTATACTGGAGTAACGGCTGATGGAACTTCAGCTTTGCATCACAGAAATAAATTATATTTTAAAGGATATTAAAATAGAAACCATTATTTTATATTGTATTAACATTCTGCAAGATTTCTGGGGTTTTTTCTGTATTTTTGATCAAATAAATGCAGCCTTGATGAGCATAAGAGACTTACTGGTCCCAACTTTTGACCGGGAGTGTGTGTGTGTGTGTGTGTTTTGATGTTTTGGGTTTGTCATTTGTTTATGAATTTAAGCCTGTTTGATAGTTGCATTATAGCTGTATAGTATACAATTATCTTTGCAAATTTAAAAATAAGATTTAATGTTTAGCTTCTACCAGACAAATTAGTTGGCTAAAAAAAAAGTGTGTGTTTTTTTTTCATTTTTGCTTTGGGGTCAGTGAAAATGTCGCTAGGGCAAGGAAAAATTATTGGCCCGACCGGGTCAGCAGAATAAATATAATCCTTGTTGTTATACTCATAAGAGCACTGGCTAAAAAGATATTGTATCCGCAGCTTGACTCATATCATTGGAAAATGATAAAACATAAATCTTCTGAATATCTCCCTCTTTTTTGGACAGAGAAAAGAGTGCATGTCAGAGTTTCCATTGGCCATTGAAATGCACAAGCTAAAGGAACCACAATCCTCTTCGACAGCAGAGGCAGTGATAGCAAGCCTCTCAGTTATTTGGTTCAAGCTGCCCAGGGATTGCAGAATATTGAACTGGGTACATTGAGTGACATAAAATGGCACAAATCATCTCTCTTATCGCAGCCGCTTTATTTCTTAGTCATTTAGGACATCTGCTGAAAAGAGCGCCAACGTCACGCTACATATAATCCCCAATGTACTCTCGGTAAGTCCTGCTCATGATGTGTTTGTTATACATATTTAAAGTCATCTGAATTTTATTTCAATAAATTATGTCACCCCAAGGATATGCTTGAATTGGTTTCCCATACACAGAGCAGTGTAAAAGCAGGGCAGACTATTCTTTCATTTCGCTCAAGCTGACTGATAGATAACAAACATTTTTTATATGCTGTCCATCGAGCATGTCTGCTGTTTTATCACCTGGTCCGATTGCCAAAGTAACCTCTTTTCTTTCCTTCTCTCATTCCTCCACTCACATAATCTCCCTTGCTGTCCTCCTACGCACGTTGTTTCCTATTTGGATATTTCATGGGGATTTCTCCAGGGAAAATTATTCTCTGCTACATGCCAATTTTGGGTTCTCAATGTTATTTTGAGGAAGAATGTTATCTTTGTGATTAAGTCATAAAGCTGTGTAATTCTGGATAGGATTTCTGAGTTGGACTACATTTAAAGGGATAGTTCAGTCAAAATGAGCATCCTCGATCTTCGATCATCCTCGATCAATGTAATGCAAAATTATTAAACAGTCTTTAGAGAAACAGAACAAAATGTAAGTATAATCTTGCCCTAGTGAACTGTTGACTTAAGAACTACTTCAGAAGAATCGGATGAGTGCATTAGGGATGGGCGATATGGGCTTAAAAATGTATCACGATAATTTCTGATATTTATTGCGATAACGATATCATTGACGATAATTTAGGGACTCCTGTTTCTGTTTAATTCATACTGGAAGCCGGAGGGCGCCCTTGCTCAGAAACTCCACAAATGCATAGTAGAAGTAATGCTCCAGGAAGAAGTATCCAGTGATCGCTGTAGCTGAATAAAACGCAGATAGAGAAATTTTAACTAAGGAAACCTGAAGACAATAAACATGTGATTGCACAAAATATATGGTATCTGTGTTCTTCAAGCAATCTTGGGTATTTTTTTGAGTATTTTTTAGAGTATATCTATAATGCAGTGCTAATCGACATAGCCTTTATCAATGTATATAATGCTATAAAATAGTATGATTTCTGCCTTATTCTGTGATACGAAACCACGTCTGATCACAAAAATAAGTTATTTCAAACACTCGACTGTTATGAAGTTAATATGGAGAAAAAGCATGTCAATAAATTAAAATATCTTTGTTGGACAACAGGTTTGTAAACGACTCATACACATGTAAAACTTTCGCACACGTGCTACTGTAGTACATTTACTCAAGGCTCAGACCGATTTTTGTCGCACTGTACAGCCCTATCCAAACCTGTTCCAGATTGTAGAAGGAGCTGTTCAATTTCACGTCCGCCTTCCTTCACGTCGCTCCACACAGTCGCACACAGAAATGTGTCAACAACTAGACGTTATCGTTATTATTGTGGGAAGATGAATTCTTATCGTGTGGAGAATTTTTACCGGTATATCGCAAACGATAAGATATCGCCCGTCCATAGCATTATTTTGAGTTGGTTCTTTTCAGTTATCCTGCTGTCAGATAGAACTGATTTAACAATTTGTTCAGCCCACTTACTTACACTTAATGATTCATTAACAGTATTGATAAAAACCCTATGTCAATCCAAACCTGTTTGAATTTCTTCTGTGGAAGAAGATATTTTGAAGAATGTTGGTAACCAAATTGCCATTGACTTCCATTGTCTTTTTGTTAGAAGACTTGTTACGGACCACTTTTATGCTTGTTTGCTGCTTTTTTTTGTTGTCATTTCTTAGCTTAACAGCCGTGGTCCCTATGAACCGTTGTTGTATGGAAATGATCTGTGATTCTGTGTGAACCATTTCTTTCGTCGTCATCTACTAATAATTATGACACCTGCTCCTTTGAGTGTCTTTAGAATATTTAGCTTCCTGCATAGAACTAATAACTAGACTATTCCTTGTTATTTTTGCCTGTTCTGTTGCATTCTGTTAGCGCTCGTTCTTTCTGTAACATCCTAAAAACCATTGAACCTTGATTTTTTTTTGTCCTTATTACCATAGGCCCTCTTCCCCTTATAGGAAGTGATCATGTGATGCAGCATGTGCAGGATTGTAATCATTGCGTGACTGCTTTATGAAGCCGAGCTGTTTGCTTAGATGTCGTAATGTTTGTCACATTCAATATCAGGCAGAAATATCCTCTGGCCAGAGAGTTAAAGAAAAGAAATGCTCTGGGCAGCGAAGACATGAATTGATTTGAAATATTTATAAAAATCGATAAGAACACACTGCAGCGCTTAACTTGTGTTCTTATCTCCCCTGTGTCCGTTCTCTTCCACTAGTTCCACTCTGCCTCTAAATAAAGAAACAGCACTGCACCTCATTGGTTATTAGATCATTCAAGTGAAAGTTACTAATAATATGGCTTTATTACTGATGGACAGGCCCACACGGCATCGCTGCCTGCAGAAACCTGCAGAATTTGAACATGTGTCATTCACAAGATTATGTCATTATGTTTTGGCTAATTTCATTATGCATTCAGCTACCAATAAAAGTACATTCAACTCCATTTAACACGTTTTTCCATGTTTAAATCCAGATTTTCACCCAAAATCAGCATAGAAAATTTGAAAATGTTGTCTTGGTCTTTTTCTTGGATTGTAATGAATCACTATGCTTTAAAATTAAGTAAACGTAAATTGTTTTAGTGTCTTGCACCGTGTGGAAAATGAAATGGTCACAATGGAGTCTTTTGACTCAGCCTGTTTCCATGTTTTTCATAATATCAGCATTTATTCTTTCCCGGCTGCTGCCTGTACCTATGCTGACAGGTCTCCAACCTTGCATTAGTGTGGAAATGAGTCAAATCCTTAATGCCTTGTTTTTCTAGCTTTTTTCCCCTTCTCTCTCACCCTCTTAAGACAGGAAAGGGTTACTTTCCATGTTTCCTGTCCAATTCCCCCAGCTCCAGCTCCTTTCGGATCACTTTCTTCATGCTAAACATTCCCAGGCTCCCATAACCTCCTGGCTTCCTTACACTGGCCAAGAGAGATCCCAGGTGAGAGTGTGGGCGAACCTCCTGTTTTTAAGGATAAAAATCTCTGTGTTTTGCCTCCTGACAACGGTGGTGGTGAAACGTGGTTTCTTTTTCAGCTTTCCTTGATCGCAGGCATGGGAAAACCGTTATTTGAGAAATCTATACCAGTCATTTGGCTCAGAGTTAATACTTCAAGCAATAATTTAGAACCAGACTATCATGAGGCAGTTCTGCAATTTGTCCACCTCATAAGGAGGAAGTAGAATTTAAAGGCTTGTCATTGGATTTTGGAGCTGTCACTGATGTTACCATAACAAGAGATGAAAGGCTCTGATACAGCAGAGGTGGCCTGTGATCAATCTTAGCGATAAAGATGGTTTAGCGCAACATAGTCACATGATACTTGATACATCCTGTTGAAGATTCACTTTGAACGTTTCTTTGAATCTGTTTGAATCTGCTAGTTCATATTTATTTCTTAAATTACTTTTTTTATTTCACTCTTTCCCAACAGTAAAACCTTTGTAGGATCAGAAAATAATCTTATCAGCATGTTTTAACTGCACACTTCCAATAAAAGACACATAGTATGATTCGTGTTTTATAATCCTGATGTTCATCTCTCCTCTTTGTCCCATTCACTATCTTTTCCCACGGATTCTCTTCCAACTCTTTTTCTCTCTGAGCACCTGACAGATGGATGGGGAGAGAGAGATAGAGAGAGCTTTGGATGTGCGGTCACCCCCGCTTTGACCAAAAAAACGCCAGTCTTTGTAAATGGAAACACGGGGCCGTACGGAACAAACAGCAATGTTATTTGGGCCTGACCCAGTGATGGACCTGCTGAGACAGTCTAAATATAGTCCCGTGGTGTACTGACTAATTGCCCCATGACCAGTAATCATTCCCAGCCTCTGAAACCTCTTAAACTGCAAAGAGAGTCAAGTCACTGCTGCCCCCCTGCTGTGCCGGAGCCAAAAACCAGAACGAGCAAAACTGAGCGAGCAGATCCGTACAGAGATTAACCGGAAGCTTCTCTATGTTTTCAGGTGCCTGCATGCACAGGTGGAGTTCATCTCAACAGGATATGATCAGGATTGTGTATTTTTCTAATGTTGCATTGCATTTGAACTTCTGCAAATACCCTTGCGTAATAAATAAAACAGAACAACCAAATTTTAAAGAACATTTTGACCAAGGCAATCCTTTTTGGAACTTTTAGTCTCTCCCTAAGATTATTAGTGATGGGAAACATAAGAACTTTTTTTGGTTCAGATTCCATAAAGACTGTGTTAACAACACCATTAATGTTTCTTTGATAAATGCTTTTGAGGAAGAACCACTTTTTTGGTAAAAATCTAGTAGTTTTTTAGTATTCGTTTATAATATACTATAATAAAATTAGATTATTGTTTATAATTATACATTATAAACAAACAAATACTAACATTTTGGGGAGGATATCTAATAGTATCCTTTGTTTAGTTTAATAATAGTAAAGTGAATATATATTAAAGTGTGTTTATTTGGCTCTTATTTTGGGACTTTTTAAATCTGCTCTCACCCACCCAGAAATGGAAACAGCAAATTTTGCTTTGGGGGGTGCACGGGTATAGAGAATGAGGAGTTACGTCACGATCTTTTCACTCCGCATTGCATTTCGGGAAGGCGCCGCCATATTAGCAGGATACGCTATCCGTTCCCATGGTTACTTCTCATTCTCTATAAGGATAAATGCTTATCTTTTGTTTTGTTTTTGCCTTTAAGTTAAACAACCATTCATTCTTCATTGTATCGTTTGCGGGAAGGGAAGCTATTTTATCGCACTGCATGATATGCACTGCATTTCTCTCTTAGGTTTTGTAGAATTTGGTTTACAGCGTTTAACGTTACCCGATTAGCGTGAAAACAGTGTCGCCCGCTGGACGCTCGATGCTGCTTCAGTCATATGGTACATTATCCAAATAAAAGTGTGTGTTCAACAAGCTGACAGAAGTCCATCCATTTCTTTGTTGGAAACTTTTAAATGACAAAGTATAATTGTTGTCATTATAAATATTCATTTTTCCATGGCCACGGAGGAGAATCACAGATTGTGGGTCACATTCAGCGAACAGTCACGAACTCACTGTACTTTTTATATTTATTTCAACAAATGACAAGCAAAATCAAATCCCTAGGAGCTTGGGGAAAGTTTTGTAGCATTTTCAAATGCTGGTTTAATGTGCTAAGACAGTGATGCTAAAAGACATGCAGATGAGCCAGAATATCAACGCGACATGTTTAAATGTAAAGCGTTTTCCTCTCTTTAGAAAACTGTAATCTAGAAAGCGCTTCTGGATTAAGACAGCGATTTCTAAAGTTCATATTTTGGGCTCATCTGTTTTTCCACA
>NW_015505636.1:641957-649735 GCF_001515645.1 Sinocyclocheilus grahami
TTTTATTGAGTGAGAGTCAGTGGGTTTAATCAGTGACATTAACAGATTTACTATTCGGCGTCTTCTCCGCGACCTTCTTCCCTTGGTGTTTTTACACATAGAAAAGGCAAAAAAACATATAGCATTGTCCAGTTTTCTCTCAGAATGATGATCTGAGTTACTATTGCAATTATCGATGCAGTATGAATGACATACACTGGTGACATTTTTCACAATCGCGACAAACAATCAAATACTACCCTAAACTCAATAGCGGAAAGGCAGCGCTATCCTGCAAGTATGGCGGATAAACAAAGCAGTTTCCCAGAACTCAACGTGGCGTTACGTCACATTCTCATTTTTCATTGCAGGGGGGGCGCGGGCCATCAGCGGAAAAAGAAAATAAATAAAAAAATAAACAGCCAACGGATGTAACTTAGAATGGCAGATGGATCGGTTTGTGAAAGGGAAGAGAAAAGCCATAGACAAAGTCGCACAGACCCATGCAGGTGCTGGACTTTCAAAAGCTAAATGTAGAAAATATGACGAGGCATATATCTTGCTCACGGCTTCACTCACCGTGTCTACAACGAACACTACAGTTGTCGCGTTGCGCTGCAACAGCTAGAGGCTGTCTACACTGGACGTGACAAGTAACGGTTGCAAAACATTTGAACTTTGTGTCAGTAATGTTGCGTCATAAATAGAACGAGGCATCAGTTTACTGTTGGGGATTTTTCGTGTCGCATCGCGCCGCATTCAGACAGCATCATGGATTATAATGGGTTCTACTGCATTTTGCCGCTCGCGTCCGGTGTAGACATGGTGTTTAATGTCTTTGGTGAGGAGGAAAGGCCTGTGTGTGTCCTGACCTATGCCTTAAAATGCTGGCAGCCAACAGCATGAAACCCACAAAAATTAAATAAATAAATAACAGAGATAATTCTCTCTATCCCAGGGGTACCCACACTTTTTTGTGTGGGGATCTACTTTTCAAATGAGAAACTCACAGAGATCTACCAAATAATAAATAAATAATAAAATACTTATCAAATAAATAAATAAAAAAGTTTGTTGGGATGTATCTTTATATTGCATTCATTTAATTTTTAATAAAAAAAATTTATAATAAAATAATGTTCAATTCATAGTACCCCCGTAGACCCCCTGTGCCTGCATTTACCTAAAGCAGTGGTTCTCAACCTTTTTTACTCCAAAACCCCCTTCTTTCCAAATCAATACTGCAAGCCCAAACTTTTCTATTCACTAAAAACTTTGTATTTATTATTACCTTTCAAGTAGATGCATTTAGGAATCTTTAAGATTACTTACAACAGAACAGCAATGCATTTTATGGACGACCGTTTCGTGAACCTAGGAGAGGAGGTAATTCTGACTTTGCTACGCGCTTCTGAATCAGCTACTGTTTTGTTATTAGTTTAAGTATTTGCTATTGACTGTTCAAATGTGGAGTTTTGTGCATAGTGTGTGTGTGTGCGTGTGCGAGCGCGAGAGAGCGAGCGCGCGAGAGCGAGACACATCACAGTGGAGTCAGCTGTCTTAACCGTGTCTTGTGTACTGCAAACACATATTCATCACTGTGTCTGTCACGAGACTCTGTTCCCCTTTCGGGCTCCGTCTTTACATTTATTTTGAAAGATGAAGCTCGCGATTATGGTAAGGGGCGTTACATTTCCGACGAGTGCTTGCGGTGTTCGGCCAATCACAATGCACTGGGTCAGCTGGCCAATCAGAGCAGACTGCGCTTGTCGGAAGGAGGGACTTTGTAGAAAACGAAGCGTTTGAGAGAGGCGGGGCATAGAGGACTTACAATAATGTACAGTATTTGAAAAATAATGTGTTTTTTGAACATTAAAGCATGTCAACATATTCTGTTACTCCAAATACACAAAATAATGATCTTTAAAAAAGCATCATATGACCCCTTTAAATATTCCATGTTCTTTTTTGCAAACAAAGTTTGCGATGGGCTGAGATTGGTCAGCTGGCTCAGTGTGTTGTGATTCGATAAACCGCCTCTAGCACGTCTGAACATCCCGCCCCTCAAGCTCAGAATGTGCTTCAGTTGTATTGTAAACAATGACGTCCTCTATATTACTTATCAATCTGAGCCCAATTGAGATGCAGAGAATATTAATGAAGAGGATCCCGCAGAACCTGTGCAAGCACTGCTCTTAATGGTATGTTTGTTTGTTGTTGTCCCATACTTTTAGATATGCTGTTGTTTGTAAATGCTAGTGCTTCTGTTAGCTTTTAATATATGGTTTTATTCTGATTAAAGCTTTAATACAGCACAGCAACCGTACGCACGTCCATGTATAACGCTTCTTCATAGCTATGTGAAAATAAGTGTATAAATGGAACAGTTTGTTGGAGCTGATCTGACGACCTGAATGAGAGAGAGAGAGATATGCAGAGCAGGGAGACGCGAGGAACAGGATTGAGAACCGCTGCTTTTAGAACATTGGTTTTGAAACTTGTGAATCCATTAGAATCGTTAGAAGACAGAATCGCGTTTCATATATGAACAGACTTTTACATGCACCTCTAGTTTTCTCTTCCTCTTCTGTAAAGCAGCACAACATGGCCTCGCCCCCTTTGCTGCGTGTTCCCGGGGGCGGGGTTTATCTGGGTTCGTGACGTAACGGACCTGGGAAGAAGCTCGTTGTAGTCCCTTACCAGCCGTTTTTGTAGGCATTAAACTGCCAAATTTTTAAAAGACGGTATCTCCGTTTGCATTGAACTTTCAGCGCTGCAACTTTGCAGATATTGTTTATGCTCAAATAGCAACATTACACACTACACTCTTAAAAATAAAGGTGCTTCACGATGCCATAGAAGAACCTTTTTGTCTAAATGGTTCCATAAAGAACCTTTAACATCTGAAGAACCTTACTGTTTCACTAAAGGTTCTTTGTGGCGAAAAATGTTCTTCAGATTATAAAAAGGTAAGAAAGAGATGGTTCTTTAAAGAACCTTTGACTGAATGGGTCTTTGTGGAACCAAAAATGGTTTTTCTGTGGCAGCGCTTGAAGAACCTTTTGAAGCACCTTTCTTTTTAAGAGTGTAACTAACATTAAAAAAGTGAAATCGCAATCAACCACCCCTTTAAAAGTATGTGAAGCTCAATTTATACAGTAATTTTAACATATAAGAACAAGTCAACCTACCATGCCAAACAATACCACAGGGAGATGCCAAAGGACTGCATATAAACTACTAAATGGATCCATTCAGAATCACTAAACACACCAAAATACAAATGAAAAATGAAACCGATCTGAAGGCGGCTCGACACCACAGTGAGTAGTTCCTCTGTCAGACCGCTGTTTGGAGCATCTGATGCCCATATGTACATAAACAACACTGATCCTCACAAACTTCTCAAACACGCGAGCATCTGTTATAAAACACTCGCTGTATTTTATAATTTTATAATTACAATTACGTGAATATACTGAGCTGTATTCAAGCAGAAATATGTTATAATGATCAGTGCGCCGAGAGCGCACATACACTGTTCTTTGCGCATCAATTATTTATTTATATATATTTTTACATTCACATTAGTGAATATATTATATTTTAGTTTTAAGTTATCTTGCGCCCCACTGACCTAAAGCGTGATCTACCAGCATTGCCTTCGATCACGATTGACCTATTGGGCACCCTTGCTGTATGCTATTGTTACTTTTTCAATGTTTCACTGCAGGTTTTTTTTTTTCAATTAAAAAAGCATTTATTTTTCATAATGTTCAGCGAAATTATTTGTTAGTCTGAGGTGGGATGGGGATTCAATGTATTGTTGGCTATTGCTACAGATATACCCGTGCTACTTATGACTTATGGTTTTGGGGTCCAGGGTCACAAATGTTAAATTATGTTGGCGCCAATAGCCTTGTGGGCAGCACGCTGACATGTAACACCGTTGCACTTCAGGTGTCCCGAGTTTGAGTCCCAGTCTCTTTCCTAATCTCGCCCCCTCTCTCTCCCACTTTGCTTCCTAACCACTTACTGTCCTATCGAAAGTAAAGGCATAAAACGCCAAAAATAAAATCTTTTTGAAAACATTTTTGGAAAATTGCGATCTGATCTAGATTGTGATAACAATCCGACATGTGCTTCAGCCACAGAAACGGGAAACAGATTTTAGTGCTTTCTGACAATCTGCATAATGAACTCCTTTTGTTCTTCAGTCTTTGAGAGGAGTCAGTTGTACTCTTGGATACACCTCTTTCTTGCATTGTTTGCCCAGGTACCCCCCAATAAGGGCCACCCTAGTGTTTATATTTATTTGTTTACTTATTTATTTATTTACTCTGTTCTGAATGAGAATGAATTCTTGGTTTCCCAACCTTATAGATTCTTGTGTAAATCAGTAGCACACTGTAAAAAGATTTCCCAGACTGCCAGCGTTAAAGTGCTGTGGTTGTCTTGCTCTTTGTGCAATCAGTAGAAAGCACTCCTGCCAAGTAACATGAGATACTATGTATGCTACCTGCTTCCGAGCAGAGCTACACAAACCTGTGACCAAAGCTTTACCTGCGGTCTCACATAGGAAGTGGCCGCCACCCACCGGATATCCTCCTAACTCCCACGACTAAATAAAGCCATAGTGTAGAGCAGCTGATAGCGAGAGATGTTCGCCCTCTGCTGCTTCAGCATGTGTGATTATGACACTGCTGCTCGATCTGAGCGTGACACAAAGACCGAGTCTCTTCCTCTCTCATTCACGCTTACATTCTGCATTGTAGTTGGAAACTTCCTGTCCTTTTACATACTGTGAGTAAGAGCATATGCCCTCTGTAGAGTCAATGTTGGTTTTATGATAAACAAAAAAGCAGCCACAGGATTAAGTCATGAGACAGTTTCCTTCCTAATGCTCATTTAAATTTAGACATTATGTTCTTAAAAGGACAAGAACGAGGTCTATCTTGAGAACAGTGAATTTTACCTCTCCAGATAGCAGGCTGAGCTCACAGGGTCTCTTAATTCACCTCACAAAGCTTGACTATATCATTAGCCTTATCCAGAATTGTTTTCCTAAACTACTAAGGCTTTAAAAAATACAGCGAAATTAAAACTAAATTATGATGCATAGTTTAGGGAAATCAAAATGTAGTTTACTACAACAAATAATAATTTCAGAGTCAAATTGGCTTCACACTCACTGACTCTCTCATACCCACTCTGGGTGCTTTCAGCACATTCAGGAAGTTGCAGTAAATCACCGTGACAAAACAAGGAAACATTTACGAAAGCGGAAGTCATGAGTCAGCATTAGTCCTCAGACTGCTATGTCCCACCAGCTGTTTTACAGAGGATGTGATTATCATTACATGGAGCTTTCGGTTTCTCATTCACATGGGGACAAATGCTGTTTTTTGTTGATCTGCTCACTGGTCAATGGGCTTCGAGCTAGCTAATAACAATATATAGAGGCATATGAAGGTGAGGACCTTGAGGAGGAAAAGTTTAGTTGTTTACTGTGCCCGAGTCACATTAATATAGAATTGAGTTGATATGTGGTCACAGGTGTGTGTGTGTGTATAGACTATTTAAAGAAATAGTTCGCCCAAAAATGAAAATTCTGTCATTGATTACTCACCCTCATGTCGTTCCAAACCTGTAAGACCTTCGTTCATCTTCGGAGCACAAATTAAGATATTTTTGATGAAATCTGAGAGCTTTCTGACCCATAGACAGCAACGCAACTACCACGTTCAAGACCCAGAATCTAAGGACATCGATAAAATAGTCCATGTGACATCAGTCGTTCACTGCATTATACAATAATTAATGTGTTTATATAGCTATTTAATAAGACATTTTTGAAAAAAATGTTTTTTTGAAAGAAGTCTCTTCTTCTGCTCACCAAGGCTGAAATTATTTGATCAAAATACAGTAAATAAGAGTAATATTGTGAAATATTTTTACAATTTAAAATATCTGCTAACATGAGAGAAAATTATTTATACAAAAATTAGGCTTCATCTTTTAATCTCTTTCCAAAAAGATTTCAATTGTGCCTGGATTGGAGTTTTATTTTTACATCCTGCAGCTCTTCATCTGCACTGAGAATTAGCTGTAATGATGTGGCTGCTCTGGGGACAATCAATTTACTACGCTTAGCATGTGATGTGTCTCGGCTTTACAGTGAGGTCACCTGTGGCTTTTACTAATGGCGAATTCCCTTAACATTGTTTCCCCTGCTGTTTTCTGTGCATTTAAGTTTACAAAGGGAAATCCTTAAGGATATAGCTTGAATTAAATGCTTAGAATACTAAATAAACAAACTGTGTGAAGGTAAAATTACAGATGTTCCTTTTAGCACAAGGCAGGCATCAGCAGAAATGCTTGGGCAGCCGGATAAGTGGGTGTGTTGTTGGCAAAGGGTGGGGGTGGGTCTAATGATATTAGTAGTGATTGGCTAATTTATGAGGCTGTTTAGTTATTCATGTTGAGTATCGGTCATACATCATGGCGGTGCTGAAGGAAGTCAACCTGCACCGTTTAACTGCCGGGCCAGAGGATCACTGAAAAGCACGTCATGCTGTGGAAACCACCGCTGCTCAGTAACTACTGTAGACAGGCAGAACATGACATAGTTAGTTGAAGTCATATGAGGGGTTTGCCCAGGAACTGTACATGGACAAACAAACAAATTTATACTGGAAAACCCCCCAGCATCATGAGGATCTTGCATAGCAGAGCGCCATCAAGAGGAACTCCAGCAGAGAGTTAAAGCACACAAGGGACAGCAGCACTTATTTTTTATCCTCCTCTCGCTCATGTTTTTCACACACTCACACTCCATTTTTCTCATCCTTCTGGTGCATGTGTTTTTGCTAACGTTTTGTGTTCTCAGCAGGAGAGTATGAGCAGTTTGGCCATTTGAATGTTCTTGAAACATCAGATAAACGGTTCACTGATTGTGTGATGCATATTTCACACAAAATAGTCAGATCTGGCTGAAATCTCCAGGTCCAATCTATTTGGCTGACTTCTACACGTTACTGGAGCCCCATCTGGAAACAAAGACGTGTAAACAAGTTCCCATGGTACTGCATTGAGAACTTCTGTAGAACAACTACCCTAGTTTTTGCCTCATGGTTCAGATAGTTATTTTTTTCACGTTTTGTCATGTTGCAGCTTTATGTTAAACTGCTATAAATTACTTTTTTCCCCACATCAATTTACACTCCATACACCATAATGACAAAGCAAAAAAACTGATTTGTGACAACTTTGCAAAGTTATTAAAAATAAAAAAACTGAAATAAGTATTCATACCCTTAAAGGGATAGTTCACCCAAAAATGAAAATGTGATGTTTATCTGCTTACCCCCAGGGCATGACTTCCTGTGCGTGAGATCTGTATGCACTCTAGCTTAGTGTACGTTAATGGGTGTGTTGTCGCGGGAGGAGCAAACGACAGACACAGTTTATTAACAGAAAATAAACAGTGTCCAGAAAAAAGGGAATCAAGTGTCCAAAATAAACGGGATCTGGTGTCCTCGTCGTGCTGCGGGGTTCGTGCAGGGAAGGGCAGTGGTCCGGAAGGAAGGAAGGAAGGGTCCAGGTAAGGGGTGGAGTCCGGCGGCCGCACGCGCTCCCCTCTCCGGTCCCGGGGTGCGAGGGGCGGCGGCTTCTATAAGCGGCTTCGTCCTTCTCTCTGCCCACGGCGCTTGAAGGGACTAGACGGCCCAGCATCCTTGCCCGACGGCCGTGTAAAGGGTGCGGTTCTCGTCCGGACTGCGGGGCCGGCAGCTCACGAC
>NW_015505636.1:649931-653719 GCF_001515645.1 Sinocyclocheilus grahami
GGTGATGAGGCTCCATTCGGTTCAGGTGTGCCCCATCACACGCCGCCAGCCCTGGCTATTTCAGCGCCCCTGCTCTCTCACGCACCCACTCATGTCGGGAGCCTGGCAAAGGGCAGCGATTAAGGAACGGGATGATGCTGATAATTAGGGGGAGGCAGCCGACTCATCACAGTCTGTTGATATCCAGCCGAAGAGCAATCAACCATAACTTCAGGTGAGCAGGCTCAGAAGTCAGTTTGAACAATCCGGATAAGCGCAAGTAAGTACCATTTTGATTAGCCGTCGTACCTACAATGTTTGTGCACTGTGTAAACAATGAGTGATGTATACGCGCGAGAGATCACTTGCGGCGCTTGCGTAAACTCATAAACTACGCCAGAGCGCGTACACATCTCACGCACCGGAAGCCGTGCGTGTGCTCAAAGCAGTTGGACATAGTGGTGTATTAGAGGTAAAAAAAATTATATAAATACTGTTCGGTTTCTGGCACAAACTGATCGTTTTGTGTCTTAGGACATCAATGTGTCGTCACGAGCCGCAGGGTTTAATTTGGATTTGTATGTGCATGTTTTTTTTACACTCATAGACATTGTTACCATTGCCATCCATTATACGACTGATCGACTGCAACGGTTGGACTTAAAAATCATCAAATGTGTTCTACTGAAGAAACAAAGTCACCTACATCTTGGATGCCCTGGGGGTAAGCAGATAAACATCAAATTTTCATTTTTGGGTGAACTATCCCTTTAACTCAGTACTTTTTTGAAGCACCTTTTACAGCCTTAAGTCTTTTTGGGTATGATGCAACAAGCTTTGCACATCTGCATTTGGCAATTATCTGCCATTCTTCTCCTCACCTCTTCACCTCTCAAGCTCTGTCAGGTTGGATGGGGGCTGACAGACATTTTCAGGTTTCTCCAGAAATATTGGATTGAGTTCAATCCCAGGCTGGGCCACTCAGGGACATTCACAGAGTTGTCTATAAGCCACTCTTGCTGTGTGCTTAGGGTCATTGTCCTGTTGGAAGGTGAACCTTCTGCCCAGTCTGAGGATCTGAATGCTCTGGACTAGGTTTTCATTAAGGTTATCTCAATATTTTGGTGCACCGAGCTTCGGTCCCTGCCGCTGAAAAACAGCCCCACAGCATGAGGCTGCTACCAGCACACTTTACTTTTGGGATGGTACTCTGCAGGTGATGAGCGGAGTTGGTTTCCTTCAAACATGATGCTTAGAATTGAGGTTCATCAGATCAGAGAATCTTGTTTCTCACAGTCTGAGGGTCCTTTAGGTGCTTTTTTTGCATATTCCAAGTGTTTTCATGTGTCTTCACTGAGGAGAGGATTGAGTTTGGCCACACCACCATAAAGCCCAGATCGGTGGAGTGTCGCAGTGATGTTTATCCTTCTGTAGGTCTCTTCAGTCTGTATATATGATGATGGAGCTCAACTAGACCATCAGCTTCTTGGTCACCAGTATAACCAAGCCACTTCTCCATCAATTGCTCATTTTGGCCAGGAGGCTAGCTCTAGGAAGAGTCCTAGTTGTTCCAAGCGTCTTCCATTAAGGATAAAGGAGGCTACATGATTCTGTGAACCTTCAATGCAGCAGAATTTTTTCTGAACTCTTCCCCAGATGTGTGGCTTAACACAAACTTGTTTCTGAGCGCTACAGGCAGTTATTTTGACCTCAGGGCTTGGTTTTTGCTCTGATATGCATTATCAGCTGCTAGACCTTTTTTAAGACGTGTGTGCCATTCCAAATCATACTCATTCAAATGAATTTGCTACAGTTTAACTCCACTCAAAGTGTAGTAACATCTACAAGTGATATGAGTGCTCCTGAGCTAAATTTCAAGTGTCCCAGAAAATGAATACCTATGCAATGAAATCATTTCAATTTTTTTTGCTTCTAATAAATTTGCAAAGATGTTACAAATCTGTTTTGTGCTTTGTCATTATGGTGTATGGAGTGTAGATTTATGTGGGAAAACAAAAGTAATTTAAAGCAGTTTAACATAAGACTGCAAAATAACAAAACGTGAAAAAAATGAAGGGGTATGAATACTTTCGCAAGGCAATGTATATCTGGAACATCAAAGTTTTTCTAAAGGAATTGGATGGAGAAGATTATAAGAGTTACTCATACCTGTGTGTGGTCTTTTATACCTTGCTCTATGAGACAGTCCCTCAAGAAATTCAGTACTCTGCTCTATATTTTTATGGCAGTGGGTTCTGGTTCACATACACACTTATGACTCTTGATTTTAATCAGATGCATTTGGAAAAGACAGACTCTTTTAAATATTAATTTTCTAGACTTTGCCAAGGAGTTTCTGCATAACACTTTAAGCCATTATATTATCTTGAAAACTTTTCAAAGCGTTGGATTATTTTCAACATTGATGAAGTTGTAACCTAGTTTCTGTCACCGGGATGGTGTTCCATCAGCACTGGGGTTTTCCATGTGAGCCAGAGGACATATTATCTCTCGTTCACATCCCCCCTTTTCTTTCTCTCTCTTACCTCACATCCCGTGATTTGTTGGAGGGCTTAATCCAGGATCTTAAATGAAACCTTGAGGGTCTCTATGGGATCAATTTGAAGGGATTTCTCCTCCCTGTTCTCTGTTGTTACTCTTTCTTCCTTGGTTTCTCCGATTCTGTCTTAATTTTTTCTTTTGGCTGAATGCAGCGTGTTTGGAGCCAGATGTATTCGGGTGTCAGTTTGATCTGTTGGTGAAATGCTCTCTGGTGGTTGGCCAATCACTCTTGGCTTTAATCGGGCAATCAGTTGGGGGTCTCTGTTCGCAGGTCCAGTCTACCACTTCCTGGGAGCAGTTAAATAGTAAACGTCTCTGTAGGTGAAAAAATATGATCAAGATAGCCTCGAAAACTGGATTTGACTTTTGCATTTAAGGTAGGGCTGGACGATATGGCCAAAATTTATATCTGACTATATTTCTTAATTTCGGTCGATACAATATAATTCCGATATCGATATGAACACAATTTTAAAAAGCCTCGTAAAAACTGCCAAGAACGCCCACAACAGATGTCTGTGCATACAAACTTATGAAAAATGAATTTGCCAAGTCTATGACACCTCATATAAAACTATATAATATAAAAAAAACAGCACAAATAAATTAATGTTCACATTTTATTTGTATTTAGCCTTCATTCAAACAAGAAATGTGAAATCACTGTCAAATAATCATCTCAGACTCACCTAATTAATATTAATATCTTTAACTTCAAACTATAGGCTAACAATACACTACAAGTTTTTGATAAGATTTTTAATGTTTTCAAAGAATTCTCTTCTGCTCACCAAGCCTGCATTTATTTGAACCAAAATACAGCAAAAACAGTAACATTTTGAAATATTTTTACGATTTAAAATAACTGTTTTCTATTTGAAAATATTAAAAAATTTAATTTATTCCTGATTTCAAAGCTATATTTTTAAGCATCATTACTCAAGTCACATGATCCTTCAGAAATCATTCTAATATTCTGATTTGCTGCTCAAAAAGCATTTATTATTATGTTGAAAACAGCTGATTATAATTTTTTCAGGTTTCTTTGATGAATAGAAAGTTCAGAAGAACAGCATTTATCTGAAATAGAAATCTTTTGTAACATTATAAATGTCTTTATCATCACTTTTGATCAATTTAAAGCATCCTTGCTAAATGTATTAATTTCTATAATTTCTTACCAAAAAAGAAATCATACTGACTCCAAGCTTTTGAATGGAATAGTGTATAATGTTACAAAAGCTTTT
>NW_015505636.1:653775-659828 GCF_001515645.1 Sinocyclocheilus grahami
TAATGTTTTTTAAAGAATTCTCTTCTGCTTACCAAGCCTGCATTTATTTGATCCAAAATACAGCAAAAACAGTAACATTTTGAAATATTTTTACGATTTAAAATAACTGTTTTCTATTTGAAAATATTAAAAAATTTAATTTATTCCTGATTTCAAAGCTATATTTTTAAGCATCATTACTCAAGTCACATGATCCTTCAGAAATCATTCTAATATTCTGATTTGCTGCTCAAAAAGCATTTATTATTATGTTGAAAACAGCTGATTATAATTTTTTCAGGTTTCTTTGATGAATAGAAAGTTCAGAAGAACAGCATTTATCTGAAATAGAAATCTTTTGTAACATTATAAATGTCTTTATCATCACTTTTGATCAATTTAAAGCATCCTTGCTAAATGTATTAATTTCTATAATTTCTTACCAAAAAAGAAATCATACTGACTCCAAGCTTTTGAATGGAATAGTGTATAATGTTACAAAAGCTTTTATTTCAGATCTTTAAATGCTGATCTTTGGATCTTTCTATTCATCAAAGAATCCTGAAAATATTTTTACTCAACTTTAAATATGTTTTAAATATTGATAATCAGCAAATCGGCATATTAGAATGATTTCTGGATCATGTGACACTGAAGACTGGAGTAATGATGCTGAAAATTCACAGCAATAAATTACATTTTAGAATATATTCAAATAGAAAGCAGTTATTTTAAATAGTAAAAATATTTCAAAATTGTACTGTTTTTGCTGTACTTTGGATCAAATAAATTCAGGCTTGGTGAGCAAAAGAGATAAAATAAAATAAAAAAACTTACTGTTAAAAAACTTTTGACTGGTAGTGTAGGCTGATTATTCGTATAGATTGAAACAAATGTGCTTTAGTCAGTATAAAGAGTATGAAAAGTGCTTTGAGTTGCTGCAGAAAAAAAAACAACAACAACAAAAACATGTTGCTGGAGACGGGCTTAATAAAAATGCAAACTGATTGTCTGCCAGCAGGTAGCGCTTTGAGAGCGGTAGAACTAGCGGTTTCCCCAGTAATGGCTGTAATCAGAGTAGCTCCACTCATGAACGCTACTTTATCGGATAAAATGAAAATGCCATCGGAACTTTTTTCATTTCAGAGATACATTCATATAAAACACCCACGATGTGTTTTGATTTTGAAACGTGCAGTTCTCATGTTTCTTCATGAGCCACAAATAAATCAATGTATGCACTCTAAAAAATGCTGGGTTAAATACAACCCAGTGCTGGGTAAAATAGGGACAAACCCAGCAATTGGGCTGTTTTGACCCAGCGGTTGGGTTAAATGTTTAACCCAACCTTCTGGGTAGTAACCCAACCGCTGGGTCAAAACAACCCAATTGCTGGGTTTGTCCCTATTTTACCTAGCACTGGGTTGTATTTAACCCAGCATTTTTTAGAGTGTGGGAAACACTGGTAATGTAAATCGAAATATCACAAATGTGTTTAAAAATCATATCACCGTTATAGAAAAAAATTATATCGCGATACATATTGATATTGAATTATTGTCCAGCCCTAATTTAAAGTTTTCATGTCAACTCCCTGAGGGTTGTAATGTTTGATTTTGTACTCCGTTAGACCTTGTCTTGCACTAAAAAGGAAATAATTTTTTTGCCTTTTAATGTGGTGCTTGAGAACAAGTGAGAAGGAGAGACGGACAGGAGGGTAATAGATGTCTCCGTCGGCTACTCTCACTTAAACAGGCAGAGCTTGCTGAAGGGAACCCGTGGGCTTGAATCTATTATTCACATACAGTGCTGCAAATCCTCTCTTTCAAACACATGCACACACTCACACAAAAGCGAGGAAATGAAAGCTGTCGGCTGTTAGCTCTCGTGGAGCAAATGGACAGAGCGAAGGCCTTTTGTCAAGACATGAATCTCCAGTGACTCTACAAAGACCTACTAGTAGAGACATTGTGTGAGAAACAAGGACAGATACAGTATCTGTATTGAGTGAATAAAGCTCAGTGTTGACTCTTGAACCGATAATAGTCTTGCTGAGTCCTGGTTTTTCAGTTGAGGTTTTTTTTGAACTGCAGGATTTTGGCATCAAGAACCTGGATCAAAATCAGTGTTCAATGGGACGTTTTATCTACTTTTTATGCTCTAACTGCTTTGAAACAGCTATTTTGATTGCATATAAATATCAAGAAATTGAAGTATATATTTCAGTTTATAAATATTTATTTTATTTTAAGAACTATGGGTTGATTGGCTTTCAGAAGACAAAGTGCCACACTATAGTCAGTATTAATATGATGGGGTGAAGCAGATCCTTCGCCTCTGGCAAATAATCTTCAGATAAATTTTCAGAAGTGACTCACTCTTGCTTAAAAACACAAGAGCAAATTTAGCTCAACAAGTTCAGGCAGAGTTCTGATGGAAATGCTAAATATAAAATGGTTGGTTTGAAATAACATCAAAACTTGTGTCTATCCAGCCAAGGGCCAGTCCTAACTTTCTTTCGTCACTTTATTCTTCAGTCCTAAGTTTCTGCCATTTCACTTTATTTGTGAAGTCAACATGAAATGAAAGCACACTTAATGCAATCTTCTTTTCTTTTTGTGAAATATTCATTGGTACAATTAAAAATATTTTGGACCCACTTTATATTACATGTCCTTAACTGCTATGTACTTTCATTTAAATGAATAATTTAATACAATGTGTACATGTTTTTACATTGTACTTATATTTGAAAATACTGTCCAGTAATTGCATCTGTAATTACGCTATTGACCCTACTACTACCCTTAAAGGAGTAGTTCACCACAGCTATTTTGATTGCATATAAATATCAAGAAATTGAAATATATATTTCAGTTTATAAATATTTATTTTATTTTAAGAACTATGGGTTGATTGGCTTTCAGAAGACAAAGTGCCACACTATAGTCAGTATTAATATGATGGGGTGAAGCAGATCCTTCGCCTCTGGCAAATAATCTTCAGATTAATTTTCAGAAGTGACTCACTCTTGCTTAAAAACACAAGAGCAAATTTAGCTCAACAAGTTCAGGCAGAGTTCTGATGGAAATGCTAAATATAAAATGGTTGGTTTGAAATAACATCAAAACTTGTGTCTATCCAGCCAAGGGCCAGTCCTAACTTTCTTTCGTCACTTTATTCTTCAGTCCTAAGTTTCTGCCATTTCACTTTATTTGTGAAGTCAACATGAAATGAAAGCACACTTAATGCAATCTTCTTTTCTTTTTGTGAAATATTCATTGGTACAATTAAAAATATTTTGGACCCACTTTATATTACATGTCCTTAACTGCTATGTACTTTCATTTAAATGAATAATTTAATACAATGTGTACATGTTTTTACATTGTACTTATATTTGAAAATACTGTCCAGTAATTGCATCTGTAATTACGCTATTGACCCTACTACTACCCTTAAAGGAGTAGTTCACCCAAAAATGAAAATTATGTCATTAATTACTCACCCTCATGTCGTTCCAAACCCGTAAAACCTTTGTTTATTTTCAGAACACAAATTGAGATATTTTTTGATGAAATCCGAGAGCTTTCTGGCCCTCCATAGACAGCAATGCAACTGAAACATTTTATGGCCTAGAAACATAGTAAGAACATAATTAAAATAGCCCATGTGTAGCCCAGTGGTTCAACCCTAATTTTCTGAAGCTACGAGAATACTTTTTGTGCTCAAAGAAAAAAAAGAAAAAGACTTTATTCAACAATTTCTTCTCACCACCACCAAACCCACCTCAATCGCGGCAAAAGTGTTTTGAAATTTAGCATGAACACAATAGGTACATTGTACCTAACAATTCATGATTTTATTATTAAGTATTTAAAGACACCTAATATAAAGTGGGACCATTATTTTATTAAAGTCATTTGTCCTTATTAAAAAATATTATAAATTAATTTATTTTCATTTTGTTTTATTTATTTTTTTCTACTTAGAAATAAGTTACATTATGAAAGTAATGACCCACTATGACCCAAATCAGAATTGTTTCCAAACAGGTTTCCTAAACAATCATGTCGCTCTTTGTTACCATTGTTTGACGAACTGAATACACTCTTTAGGAAGTCAACCTATGACTGGCTTTTTTGAACGTCAAAGCATTTTATAATATTTAAATATTTTTGAGGCAAGTACTTTAAACATCAAAAACTACACACTTCACCTTTGAAAATGGCCCCATCTGTAAAAGACTGGGGCCAAATGATAAGATAATTTGACCCTAAAAACTTTCAGATTTTAATACCATGCTTTTTTTAAAAGGCTTTTCATTAGACATCACTGGAGCAGGGCCTCTTCCCTTTGGTCACATGGCTGGTAATAATGACATCATGGAAGCTCACCAAGCGAAGTTTAATACCAGAGTCCAGGGCTGAAAGGTATAATTTTGCTTCTTGTCTTTTTGACATGCAGTCAGTCCGGTCTAATTTAGGCCTGGGTACAGCTGTGCAATTCTAACCATACCCTGTTAAATCTGTTTGTGTCTGTTGCTAAACTAGTGTTTTTAAATGACAACATAAACACCTGCTGCTGTTTTATTCAGTGATGTGCTGACAGTCTTTAGTGGCTTCGTTACAGTTAAAGACTATGAAAAGGCCGCAACATTTTATCTGTTAAAAGCAGGGCTCGACTGTGCGACCATTTCAGTCGCATTTGCGACTGAAAACTACTGCGTGCGACTATGAAATTTATTTTAGGAGCACCAGTGCGACTGACCCGATCATCATCATACTTGTGATTGCGCTCAGGGAAGCTTCAAAGCTTTCTACGTGTTTTTGCAGCGTCGAGTAATGTATCAGACATATCTCACCAATCCTTCATAAGCAAAGTGTAGACAGGGTGTAAATAAGAGATTCATCACACAGTGTAGAGAGCTTCGTTGATTATAAATGTGAGCTCGCGATGCCCTAAGATGATGAGTGACAGCTTTGAATGATTTTTAAGGGAGTTTGTAAATGTGATAACTGATTTAATACAATACAATTCAATAAACAAGAAGTTAATTTTAAGTTACTTACATTGTCTGACTATAACACTATTGTCTGATTTTGCTCTATTTCGTTGTATTTCGAAATATGTCGAAAATAGTTTAAAAACAAAGTCACAGCTCAGCCGCTGCGCATCTCCATTCAAACACAGCGGTGTTTCGTTTATGAACGAACAGTTTTTTTAAACGAATCTAGTGAATCAGTGATTCATGATTACCCATTCATAAAGACAGTCACTCTTGAATGAATAAGCCGTTCGAATGAATCAATTGAATGAATGATTCAGTGATAAAAATCAGTGACTTGCCGCCACCTGCTGGCAGTTTTAGTTTCATTTTTAAAGTATCTTTTCAGTTATTTAAATCATTTAATATTTCTATATTCAAAATTTTATATTTAAAACATTAATATCATCATGGATTTATGGATTTAATTGCACTCATTCCACTTCTGAACCTCATTAAATGTCTGAAAGTACATCAAACAACACTTTTGTGTTCTTCTGTGCCACCTCTACAAATTATTTTTGTTAATACTGATTTCATTTGATTTTTAACTTGTTTCTTATTCTACTCTTATTCTGTTGTTAAGCTTATAAAATATAATTTAAGAATTTGACAAAAGATGACATACTTTTAATAAAGTTAGAGGAGTCAAATATTACCTCGTAATGGGAAGGCTACTTTTTGATAACATTTTGGATTATTGATTAGAAGGTGCTCCTAAAATTTTGAACGTGCTCCTAAATTTTTTAAGTTAGGAGCACAAGTGCTCCTAAAAAGAAAAGTAAGCGTCGAGCCCTGGTTAAAAGACTAAATTGTTATGACATGTTTTGTCATGTCATTAAATGTTATCGTATTTCACTGTATATTTGTGGATTTTTGTCTCAAGTTTTCAGTATAACAAATGCAAAACTTTGTATATAAAGACATTTTACTCCAGTCAAGCCGAGTGCTGAGTGCTGACATCGTCAGAATTGGACAAAAGAGTGCCTTCAGTTTGACAAAAAAAAAAAAAAAAAAAGAGATGCAG